>NC_091962.1:7940252-8031081 GCF_031021105.1 Erythrolamprus reginae | reverse complement strand
TCGCGAAACGCTATATCGCGATTTTTCAAAAAATATTAATTAAAAATATTTTCCCACCCGATGACGTCACTCTCTTCCTTTCTCATCTTTCTTTCTCTCTCTCTTTCTCTATCTTGCTTCTTCCTCTCTCACACTCTCTTCCTCCCTCTCTTATCTCTTTCTCTCCTTCTCTCTCTTTCTCTATCTCTCCCCCTCTTGCTCTCGAGCGGCGGGCGGCGGGCGAGCGGCGGGCGGGCAGCAGCGAGGAGCTGAAGATCGGGTTTCCCCTTTGCGTGGGCAGCGGGGAAACCCTGATCTTCGGCTCCTCGCTGCTGCGGCGCTGCCGAGCAGATCAGCTGCTGGGCGGCGGAAGGAACCTTCCCTGGGTCTTCCCAGGTGCGGAAGTAAAAACACCATCTGCGCATGCGCGGCCATGGAAAAAAGGGCACGCATGCGCAGATGGTGTTTTTACTTCCGCACCACTATATCGCGAAAAATCGATTATCGCGAGGGGTCTTGGAACGGAACCCTCGCGATAATCGAGGGATCACTGTATACATAATCTTGAATCCAATTAATTAATTAAGAATATAAAAAAACCCCAAACAGCACAATCATTCCATTCACTCAAAATTCTCTCAACACTTTCATTGGCCACAGGACAAGAGTCTTCGGAGAGGGGTGGCATACAAATTTAATAAATTATTATTATTATTATTATTATTATTATTATTATTATTATTATTATCTAATGACCCCAAGCCTGGCGGCATAAATGAGTCTTCAGACTCTTACGAAACGCGGGGAGGTTGGGGGCAGTACGAATCTTCGGGGGGAGCTGATTCCAGAGAGCTGACTTTAATTATTTTAATTACAGTTATATAATTGTTGGAAAGTATTGAAAAGTTAAGATTTTTATGTTATTATAAATTATATAGAGATATTTTATTGATAAGTTTACCTTTCTGTAATGATCTAAACTAGAATTTCTGTGTTAAGAAGACTTCTATACTTAGCGGAGCAATTGTAGCTCCTTTAAATGTTAAATGTTGTCTTACATTTTAAAAAATGAATAAAAATATTTTTAAAAAAAAGCAAAGTCTTGAGTTAAAGTCCCCTCCCACCAACCCCCAGACACCCTCTTGCAAATCTTGCCCTCTTAAAAGCCCTTTTTGGATTCCTTCCAGCTGCCACCCAAGACTTTGGTAAAAGGCTGAACGCCTTCAGCACAAGCCAGCTCATGCTACTCAATCAATACTTTTCCCAAGACCTGATGTACATCACCGAGAATGACATTGCCCTGATGCTCCAGGAACTGACCACTAGGGGCATCATCACCTCTCAAGACGCTCAGGTACCACCGCTACATAAGTGTTGGTTATGACCTTTAAAGCCCTTCATGGCATTGGAGCAGAATATTTCCGAGACCGCCTTCTGCCGCACGAATCCCAGCGACCGATTAGGTCCCACAGAGTGGGCCTTCTCCGGGTCCCGTCAACTAAACAATGTCGGTTGGCGGGCCCCAGGGGAAGAGCCTTCTCTGTGGCGGCCCCAACTCTCTGGAACCAACTCCCCCCAGAGATTAGAACTGCCCTACCCTCCTTGCCTTTCGTAAGCTCCTTAAAACCCACCTTTGTCGTCAGGCATGGGGGAATTGGGACATCTCCCCGGGGCATATACAATTTATGCATGGTATGTTTGTATGTATGTTTGCTTAGTAAATGGGGTTTTTAAAATATTTTAAACTATAATTTAGATTTGTCATGAATTGTTTTATTTTGTTGTGAGCCGCCCCGAGTCTGCGGAGAGGGGCGGCATACAAATCTAAATAATGAATAATAATAAAATCATAAATTCATCAGGAAGTGGGAGGGGGCGGCATCAGTTCTAACTTAGTTTGCGGCCGTTTGGCTTCCTCCTGCACCACGCAGTGCAAAAAAAAATATTCCATTTTTTAAATTAAAAAAAGCTGAAAATAAGATGGCAATGCATGTGCAGTACCGAAAACTCAGTTTCTACACATGCACACGGGGGGGTGGGGGGGGGGGGGGGGGGGGGACACAACACCTGGAATTTAAAAAAAAAACAACCAAAAAAGATGGTGGCGCCAATAAACCAGCGTTGAGGGAATCATTTGTTTAGCAGAGTGATGGCATTCGGGGGGAAAACTACTCTTGTGTCTTGTTGTCTTGGTGTGGAAGTGGCCTGAAACTGGGTGAACATCTGGGTGTAAACAGTTAGGAGCCAAAGAAATATCCGAGAATCCCCCTCTCCGATCTGCAGTGTAGCTTGTTGGATGTTTCGCCAGCCTCCCGATGAACTTGTTTGAGGTTGGGGTTGTGTCTCAGAGACCAGCAACTTACCTGGGAAGTTGGGTTTCTTTTCTTTTTTTGCAAATATTTATATTGATTTTTAC
The DNA here is from genome assembly GCF_031021105.1 of Erythrolamprus reginae. NCBI lineage: Eukaryota > Metazoa > Chordata > Lepidosauria > Squamata > Dipsadidae > Erythrolamprus > Erythrolamprus reginae. The sequence continues at coordinate 8,028,686 of NC_091962.1, read as the reverse complement.
CAATAACAATAAAACATACACACAACATATAACAATGTACCCAGTGTTCTAACAACAACATTCATACCCCTCCACCAAAATGTGGGCATTATTTTTATATATTGTTTTAACTCAAGAGCAGTACAGTGTTCCCTCGATTTCCGCAGGGGATGCGTTCCGAGACCGCCCGCGAAAGTCGAATTTCCGCAAAGTAGAGATGCGGAAGTAAATACACCATTTTTGGCTTTGGACAGTATCACAAGCCTTCCCTTAACACTTTAAACCCCTAAATTACCATTTCCCATTCCCTTAACAACCATTTACTCACCATTATTACTGGTACTCACCATTGAATAAGACACTTAGTGATCCTGATATTTATAAACATAATTATTTATTAACAATAATCATTTTTTTTGTTATTTATTTGCAAAAACTATTAGTTTGGCGATGACACATAACATCATTGGGTGGGAAAAACCATAGGAAAAAAACCGCAAAGTATTTTTTAATTAATATTTTTTGAAAAACCGTGGTATAGGCTGTTCGCGAAGTTCGAACCCGCGAAAATCGAGGGAACACTGTATATCTATTTGCATATTATAAAGTAATTCTAATTTATTCTTTATAGCTTGGTCTTGAATTCTACTGACCGCGTATCCTCTTACCTTGTCCCACCATCCCATCAGTTCCCGCAGATCGGTTTCATTGTCCGAATTCATCCTCTTGTCCATAATCTCAAACTGAATATTTATTTATTTATTTTTATTTATTTATTCTTTGTCCAATATACAATACATATGAAAGAGAATAGACATTAAGTAATATATATAATGATAGAAAGTAAGAAAGGAGAGAAGTAGGAGGAAAGGAGAGAAGTAGGAAGAAAGGAGAGAAAAAATGTGATATATGAGATAAGGAAAGAAGATTGGACAGGGGACGATAGGCACATCAGTGCACTTATGTACGCCCCTTACTGGCCTCTTAGGAACCTGGAGAGGTCAATCGTGGAGAGTCTTAGGGAGAAATGTTGGGGGCTTGGGGCTGACACCACTGAGTCTGGCAATGAGTTCCACGCTTCGACAACTCGATTGTTAAAGTCATATTTTTTACAGTCAAGTTTGGAGCGGTTGATGTTAAGTTTGAATCTGTTGCGTGCTCTTGTGTTGTTGTTGTTGTTATTATTATTATTATTATTATTATTATTATTATTATTTATTAGATTTGTATGCCGCCCCTCTCCGTAGACTCGGTGTTGTTGCTGTTGAAGCTGAAGTAGTCGTTGACCGGAAGGACGTTGCAGCATATGATCTTGTGGGCAATACTTAAATCGTGTTTTAGGCGTCGCAGTTCTAAGCTTTCAAGATCCAGGATAGTTAGTCTGTTTTCGTAAGGTGTTCTGTTTCGAGTGGAGGAGTGAAGGGCTCTTCTGGTGAAGTATCTTTGGACGTTTTTGAGAGGATGTCTGAGATGTGGTGTGGGTTCCAGACAGATGAGCTGTATTCGAGAATGGGTCTGGCATAGGTTTTGTAGGCTCTAGTCAGTAGTGAGAGATTATGATTATGATTATGAGAGAATATGATCCACCACGTACCGATACCAATTTTGCATTGTCCATTTTGTCGCATCCTTCCAGCCTGCGTCTATTACCGCTCGAGCGCTTTCTATCAATGCTTCTTTTATTTCTCTAAATTCTCCCATCTTGTTGGAGGGTTTTTTTTTTTTTTAATGTTTGCATGAGATCACGTTTAAACTTTGAACCCACTTGTTGGTTGGTAACCTAGATGTATACCCAGTTGGAGAAAAAGATGGGTGGAAAGAAAACAGCGGACAAGATAGCAAACAACGTGCTCAGCAAGAGTCCAAAGGATTCGCTTGAGTTTTGGAAGTGCCTCTATAGCCTACGGAGCAACTGGTCCCACCCCAACCTCAACAGGTTGGTGGAAGAGCTATCTTGCCGAGGTAAGTCCCTGTTTTTTCACTCTTGCTACCTTTAGGGCAGGAATCTTTGGCCAGACCCATCCTCGAATACAGCTCATCTGTTTGGAACCCATATCGCATCTCAGACATTAACACCCTTGAAAATGTCCAAAGATACTTCACCAGAAGAGCCCTTCACTCCTCCACTCGAAACAGAACACCCTACGAGACTAGACTTACAATCCTGGGCCTAGAAAGTTTAGAACTAAGACGCCTTAAACAAGATCTAAGTATTGCCCACAAGATCATATGCTGCAACGTCCTGCCTGTCGGCGACTACTTCAGCTTCAACCACAACAACACAAGAGCACACAACAGATTTAAACTTAATATTAACCGCTCCAAACTTGACTGTAAAAAATATGACTTCAGGAAACCGAGCTGTCGAAGCGTGGAACTCATTACCGGACTCCGTAGTGTCATCCCCAAACCCCCAACACTTTACCCTTAGATTATCTACGGTTGACCTATCCAGATTCCTAAGAGGTCAGTAAGGGGCGAGTACAAGTGCACTAGAGTGCCTTCTGTCCCCTGTCCTATTGCTCTCCTATATCTCCTATACCTTTCTTCTATTCCTATATCTCTTCTTCTATTCTTTCATTGATATGTTCTATTCCTATATCTTCTCTTCTATTCTTTCTTAGATATATTTTACTATGAGTATCTCCTCTATAACCTTCATCATGTATTTTACTATGTGTATATAGATATATACCCACTAAAACCCTCATTGTATATTGGACTAACCAACCAACCAACCAACCAACCTAACTAACTAACTAACTAACTAACTAACTAACTAACTAACTAACTAACTAACTAACTAACTAACTAACTGACCGGGTGCTTCTCAGTGTGTCGGGCATCCCTGGAACAAAAGAGAATTATTATCAATCAGGAAAGAGTCCGAAACAAACCCTTTGTAGCTTGGATGTCTGCCGTCAAAGATTTTTATGCTCCTTGGGTTCGATTTTATAAAAAGTATTTTTTATTAAATTGTGTTAAAAAGTATAATCAAAAAAGTATATACATTGGTATATTTGCAATATTTGAAAGGAAAAAAGGAAAACATACACACCAAAACAAACAAAAAAACACCATGGACAATTACAAAATTACAAATAACATAAAAAAAACCCTCTTCAATATCCTCTTAAGAGGAGGAAAGTTGCAATCTTATCGGATATCAAGTTATTCTCTGGTGAATAAAAATCATCGGCATTCACTATTGTTCTTTTTGGTTATCAATGTCTTCTCTGTTGTTGTTATTATTATTATTATTTTTTAACCGCCTTCTGTACACTCTTTATTAATTTATTTATTTACATAAAGATTTTGTCTTCGCAAAAACAGTTGCATATACATCATATCTCATCTTTCTGTCAATAAATACATGTCTTAACGCATTGTTATTATCGTATTTCAATTTAAACTTCTATTTCTCCTCTTAAACCAATCATAAAATGAGTTCCATGTTTTATAGTCATCGGAGTCTTCTTTGTTTTTTAATTTTAAAGTCAAAGCATCAAGTTCTGCACAATCCAAATTTTTAAAAATTATTAACGAATCTTCTGGAGGGTTAGGCTGTTTCCAGCATTGGGTTCGATTCTAATCAATTAATCAAAATATTAATTAAATAATTAATTACATAATTAACCAAACCATTAATTAATTAATTAAATTGTTAATTAATTAAACCAAGTGCTGGAGTCTTAAGACTCACTTATGTCGTCAGGCTTGGGGCAATTAAGATTTAGACTCCCTGGCCAATAATTATGATGCATGGCTGCGATTTGAATCTCTTTGATTGATTTTTAATATACAGTAATCCCTTGTTTTTCATGGGGGATGCGTTCCAAGACCACCCGTGAAAAATGAATTTCCGTGAAGTAGAGGAAAGATATTTTTTTTATGTATTTAACAAGTATTTGGACTTTCAAAACCCACCCTTTGCATTAAACAGCCATTCTATAATGTTTCTCAGCTGGAACTACAAGTGATATCCTACCAGTTTCTTTAATAGAGTACAGTAGCACTGTAGAAGAATTTTATGATTTTTTAATGGATTTAAAATTTTCAATGGATTTAATGGATTTAAGCCCCCTTTGAAAACCCGTGAAGTAGCGAATCCGCAAAAGATGAACCGCGAAGTAGCGAGGGATTACTGTATTGGGTTTTTTTTAGCTTACGTAGTTTTTAATTAATTAGATTTGTCTCTGTATTCCCTGTTTTATATTGTATGCTATTGTAATAATATTATTATTTATTAGATTTGCCATGCAAATCTAATAAATAATGATAATGATGATGATGATGATGATGGTAACAACAACAACAACAGCAAACAACAACAACAACAACAATAATAATAATAATAATAATAATAATAATAAACAATTCAATCAATTAGTTGAAATTTATTTATCTATTTATTAAATTCAATTAATTTCATTACTTGATGAGAGCCTAATGGGTCTTGGATGCCTCCTTTAATGGCTGTATTGCTTAGTGACCAAAATTCAAGGCCCAGTTGTGGGTGTGAGTTCAGGATTAGCTGTCACAAAGTTCCGATTCAAGAAAAAGTACTGGAAGGAGAAATTATGTTAGGTTTAATTTCTACTTTCCCCCCCCTTCCCTCACCCCTTTCAAAGGTCAAGATCTTTTGGAGGAGATTCTTCTAAATAAGGATGGACACGTCCTGGATCAGGAATTAAAAGGTATCAGAGATGTTAAGGGCAAGAGAAAGACATTTCCTTCCAAATTCCAGCTGAATATGGCAGGCAGAGACTTCAACTCCCAGAATCCTTCATCCACCAGGCTTTAAAGATGGGTGGACTTCAACTCCCGGAATCCCCCAGCCATCATGCTTTAAGATGGGTGGATTCAACTCCCAGAATTCCCCAGCCATCATGCTTTAAGATGGGTGGATTCAACTCCCAGAATTCCCCAGCCATCATGCTTTAAGATGGGTGGACTTCCACTCCCAGAATCCCCCAGCCATAATGCTTTAAGATGGGTGGACTTCCACTCCCAGAATCCCCCAGCCATCATGCTTTAAGATGGGTGGACTTCCACTCCCAGAATCCCCCAGCCATAATGCTTTAAGATGGGTGGACTTCCACTCCCAGAATCCCCCAGCCATCATGCTTTAAGATGGGTGGACTTCGACTCCCAGAATCCCCCAGCCATCATGCTTTAAGATGGGTGGACTTCGACTCCCAGAATCCCCCAGCCATCATGCTTTAAGATGGGTGGACTTCCACTCCCAGAATCCCCCAGCCATCATGCTTTAAGATGGGTAGACTTCGACTCCCAGAATCCCCCAGCCATCATGCTTTAAGATGGGTGGACTTCAACTCCCAGAATCCCCCAGCTGGCATGCTTTAAGATGGGTGGACTTCAACTCCCAGAATCCCCCAGCCGGTATGCTTTAAGATGGGTGGAATTCCACTCCCAGAATCCCCCAGCTGGCATGCTTTAAGATGGGTGGAATTCCACTCCCAGAATCCCCCAGCTGGCATGCTTTAAGATGGGTGGACTTCAACTCCCAGAATCCCCCAGCCGGTATGCTTTAAGATGGGTGGAATTCCACTCCCAGAATCCCCCAGCCATCATGCTTTAAGATGGGTGGAATTCCACTCCCAGAATCCCCCAGCTGGCATGCTTTAAGATGGGTGGACTTCAACTCCCAGAATCCCCCAGCCGGTATGCTTTAAGATGGGTGGACTTCAACTCCCAGAATCCCCCAGCCATCATGCTTTAAGATGGGTGGACTTCAACTCCCAGAATCCCCCAGCCATCATGCTTTAAGATGGGTGGACTTCAACTCCCAGAATCCCCCAGCCATCATGCTTTAAGATAGGTGGACTTCCATTCTTATTGGAAGGCCGCAGCCGTCGAATCCACTTTATTTCACCCCATAGATTGAAAACACCCTGACTCTTCTCTTTCCTAAATCCTCTTTTGTTTGGCCTCTGATCAGATGCCCAGGAAAAACTGAAGGAGGTTTTGTGGGACCAAACCAAAGCGTTGAACGAACGAATTCATGGAGCCGAGATTGACCCACGGGGTTTCTGTACCCACAGCCACTACGTGGAAGCAAAGATGGTTTCGGGGGCTCGTTTCCAAAGGAAGGAAATACCCAAACACCAAGCTTTGATGGCTGTTGGAGAACTGAGGCAATGTCACCTCCCTCACAACCTCCTGGAGGGCCCAGAATGGATCACCTGTGGCCGCCTTTTCCACTGGTGCCGTCAATCCCACCGTACCCCCCAAGCCGTGATGGTCAGTGGAGCAGCCGGCGTGGGCAAGACCACCCTGGTGCAAAAATTTATCTTGGATTGGGTCACCGGCAAACACTACCAAAAATTCGCCTTTGTCTTCTTCTTCAAGTTCCGAGACCTCAACTTCCTGGGGGACACCAGTTTGGAAGTTCTCCTCCAAAGGGAATACCCCCAATTATACAGCCGGTTGGACACCATTCTTCAGCACCCCGAAAAACTCCTCTTCATTTTCGACGGTCTGGATGAGAGCCACAAGGTTCTGGATCTCAGCCATGACCGATCTCCGGATCTCTGCGTCCGCCCGGGAGACGTGAAACCGGTCCACGTGATTGTGGCCAGTTTGTTGAAGCAAACACTCCTGAAAGATTCTTCGGTTCTTCTGACCAGCCATCCGGCCACCCTCGCCACGTTGGAGATGAAAGCGTTTGATAGGGTGGTCACCATCATGGGCTTCCTTGCCCGGGACAGAGACCAATACTTTCGCGACTTCTTTGGCGAGGGGATGGTTGCCAAAAGGGTCTTGTCTTACGTGAAGAATAGCCAAGTCCTCTACGCTCTTTGCCACAACCCTTCGTACTGTCGGATCACCTGCGTGGCTCTTGACGCCTACGTTACTTCCGCCTCCTCACAGTGCCATCCTCTCCCCCAAACCGTCACTCAACTCTTGGTCGGTTACATGAATCAGGTGATGGACCGCCATGGTGGAGGTGGAGACTCCTTCGTTCCTGGTTCAGGTGGAGACACTCCGTGTCCTTCAGTGAAGGAATTCGTGGTTCGGCTTGGCTCTTTGGCTGCGCGCTGCTTGCAAACCCGCACATTGGCCTTCAAGGAACGCGACTTGGAGGCCTGTCGGATCACGCCAAGCGCTCACCCCTCACTTTTTGCAGCCCTCGTGGTGGAAGATGCCCCAAAAAGTCGGTCCTCTTGCCAGGCCACCTACTCCTTCCGTCACCTCGGCGTCCAAGAATTCTTCGCTGCCCTCTTTCATTTCCTAGACTTCAAAGAGAGCTCTTTTTCGGACATCCTAGAATTCGCCCAGAGTGACAGTTATGACATTTTCCTTCGTTTCCTGGCTGGATTGTCTCACCAGAAGACCTGGGCCCCTTTGGAAGAACGTCTCGGCAAGTTCTCCGGAAAAGCTGGTGAAACAATGATGGATTGGCTGGGAAAAAAGGATTTGAAAGAAGCTCTGTTAGGTGCCACAACTCAAAGCGAGAAGCAGAGAGCCTTGAGCTTTTTCAATCTTCTGTTTGAAGCGCAGGATGGCCATCTGGTGTGCCAGCTGTTGGGCGATTCAGCTGGCCTGGACTTCTCTGAACTCCACCTCATGCCCGCTGACTGCGCCATCCTTGGCTATGTTCTGAACTGTTGTCCATCAGTGGGACTCCTCAACCTCCGTTCCTGCTTCATCCACAACGAGGGGTTGGAGGAGCTGTCCCGACACTTGCACGTCGTCCGAGATTTGAAGTAAAGACTTGATCTATCTATCTATCTATCTATCTATCTATCTATCTATCTATCTATCTATCTATCTTTCAGCTATCTGTCATATATCTATTCTGTCTCATCTATCATTCAACTGTCATCTATCTATCATCCATCCATCCCTCTATCTATCTCTTCTATCATCTATCTGTCATCTATCTATCTATCTATCTATCTATCTATCTATCTATCATCTATCATTCATCTATCATTCACCTGTTATCTATCTATCTATCTATCTATCTATCTCTCATCTATCATTCATCTATCATTCACCTGTTATCTATCTATCTATCTATCTATCTATCTATCTATCTATCTATCTATCTATCTATCTCTCATCTATCATTCATCTATCATTCACCTGTTATCTATCTATCTATCTATCTATCTATCTATCTATCTATCTATCTATCTCTCATCTATCATTCATCTATCATTCACCTGTTATCTGTCTATCTATCTATCTATCTATCTATCTATCTATCTATCTATCTATCAGTCATTCAGCTATCTGTCATATATCTATTCTATCTCATCTATCATTCAACTATCTATCATCTATATATCATCCCTCCCTCCCTCTATCTATCTCTTCTATCATCTATCTATCTATCTATCTATCTATCTATCTATCTATCTATCTATCTTTCAGCTATCTATTATCGTCTGTCTATCATCCATCCATCTTTCCATCTATCTCTTTTATCATCTCTGTCATCTATCTATAATTTAGCTATCTTTCTATCCATCCATCCATTACCTACCTACCTACCTACCTATCTATCTTTCTTTCTTTCTTTCTTCTTTCTATCTATCTATCTATCTATCTATCTATCTATCTATCTATCTATCTATCTATCTATCTATCTAATCTACCTATCTATCTACCTATCTATCTATCTATCTATCTATCTATCTATCTATCTATCTATCTATCTACCATCCATCTATCTATCATCTATTTCCATCCCCCCTTTTTGGTAATAAATTGTTTTCCAGCTGTGTCTGTTGGGAGGGCCCCAATAAAGTTAACTTGTCAATCACAAAGTCCCACTCCATTTAAATCAGGCAGCCATGACGGCCATTTTGATTTTTCTGACCCGCCTCCTGGTACCCCACTTGAGTTGATTAACCTTTTAAATGGAAAAGCAAAATAGACAATGAACATTTAATTACGCCTAGGTCCTAGAAGATCAAAGACAAAGAAAAAAAGAATTAACTTCTAGGCTGCTCCTTGGAGAATTTCTGTCCTAGACACCTGGGGCCTATCAAAAAGGAAGCCAGAATTTGGATATTGCCCCTTCAAAAAGCTGGATGGGCATTTTTAAAAAAAATTGTTTGGCTAATTTCTCTTGCTGTCTCCTTACAGACTTCAGGATAATTGCTTGAAGGACTCAGCGGTGGACCATCTTGTTTCTGCATTAAAACATCCTCAATGTCAGCTTGAGAGCCTGAGGTAATTTAAAGATCATCTCCTCAGAAAATGCTGTCTAAGTTGGAATCCTTTTGAGTTCAGGAGGGGAAAAAAAACCTGACTCACATTGACTTCAAAATATTCCTTCCTAACTGTGTTCGGAGTGCGTATTTAATAATAATAATAATAATAATAATAATAATAATAATAATAATAACAACAACAACAACAACAGCAATAATAATAATAAACAATAATAGTAATAGTAGTAGTAGTAACAACAACAACACAACAACAACAATAATAATAAACAAGAACAACAAACAAACAACACACAAAACAACAACAACAACAATGATAATAATAGAAGAAACATAGAAGATTGATGGCAGAAAAAGACCTCATAGTCCATCTAGTCTGCCCTTATACTATTTCCTGTATTTTATCTTAGGATGGATATATGTTTATCCCAGGCATGTTTCAATTCAGTTCCTGTGGATTGACCAACCACGTCTTCTGGAAGTTTGTTCCAAGCATCTACTACTATTTCAGTCAAATAATATTTTCTCACGTTGCTTCTGATCTTTCCCCCAACTAACCTCAGATTGTGCCCCCTTGTTCTTGGGTTCACTTTCCTATTAAAAACACTCCCCTCCTGAACCTTATTTAATCCTTTGACATATTTACATGTTTCCATCATGTCCCCCCCTTTCCCTTCTGTCCTCCAGACTATACAGATTGAGTTCATGAAGTCTTTCCTGATAAGTTTTATGCGTAAGACCTATATAATAATATAAGGGAAGAGGACGAGTAGGAAAGAATAATAATAACAACAAAAACAACAACAGCAATAGAAATGATACTGACTTTAGCTTGATAGAATAGAATAGAATAGAATTTTTATTGGCCAAGTGTGATTGGATGTGTTTTATGTTTGCGTTTGTTTGCTTAAAGGGTAAATGATGTTTCATCTAATTATTAATATATAACTTGGATGGGCTGTCTGGGAATTAGATTTAAAAATATTTTTTAAAATTCCCGATGGATATTTCCCTCTGGACTGATCCAGGGCGCAGTGCAGGCTGGATGGTACAAAGTTAGCCGGCATTGGAATAAAAGCCAGGATTGTTTTGTATTTTTCAAAAAGGACGTGGGAATGGAAATCTTCCTTCTGCTTTCTTTTCTTTTGCGCTTGCTGGAAGGGCCTAGAAGTGAGAGAGAAAAAAGAAAGAGAAGAGAAAAGAAAGAGAGAAGATGAAAGGGAGGGAGGCAGTGGGGAGGGAAGGACTAAGTAAGTAAGGTTAGAATAGGATAGGATAACTGGGAAGAAATAAAAAGAGAAACAGAGAAAAAGAAAGAAAAGAAGGAAGGAAGGAAAGGAGGGAGAAAGAGAGGGAGGGAGGAAGGAAGGAAGGAGAGCAGAGAAGGAGGAAGGAGGAAAGAAGGAAGGTGTAGGAAAACTGTGAAGAAAGAAAAAGGGAAACAAAGACTGGAAGGAAGGAAGGAAGGAAGGAAGAAAAAAGAAAGAGAAAAGAAAGAAAAGGGAGGGAAGAAGGAAGAAAGGAAAGAGGAGGGAGGAGTGGAGAGAGAGAGAAAGAAAGAAAGGAAACAAGGGAGGAAGAAAGAAAGAAAAGGAAGGAAGGAAGGGAGGAAGGAGAGGGGGAGAAAGGAAGACAGGTAGGTTAGGTCTAGGAATAAAGAAAAACAAAAAGAAAGAAAGAAAAAGGAAGGGAGAGATGGGGGGAGGGTGGAAGAAAGGACAGAAGGCGGAAAGAGGAAAGAAGAAAGGTAGGTGTAGGAAAACTGGGAAGAAAGAAAAAGAGAAACAGAATGGAAGGAAGGAAAAAGAAAGAAAAAGAAAGGAAAGAGAGGGAAAAAGGAAAGAAAGAGATAAGAAGGGAGAAGTCGAGAAAGAGAAAGAAAGAAAGGAAACAAGGGAAGGAAAAAAAGAAAAGGAAGGAAGATGGAAGGAAGTAGGAAGGAAGGAAGGGGAGAAGGAGAAAGGAGGAAGTAAGAAAAGAACGAAGGGAAGTAGGTCTAGGAAAACTGGGAAGAAAAAAAGAAAGGAAAGGAAGAAAGAAAAGAAAGAAAGAAAGAAAGAAACAAAGCCATTATAACTCTGAACAGTTGCCAAACAATATACAGTATACTACCTGTATATATTGATGCTATATTGGACCTATGGATGGAAAACATCCTTTTTTTAGAAAATACAATAAGATTCAGAAAGTGTATAAATATTATTATACTTATTTGATTCCTTCTTTTCTTCCGCCTTCTGTTTCTTTACAGCTTGGCAAGGAATACGCTTACGAGAAACGATTGCGAAGTTCTTTGTTCGTCTCTCTTGGAAAACCAGAGCCTTTTAAATCTCAATCTGAGCAAAACCGAATTAAGAAATGACGGTTTGTCTGCATTGCTAAAAGTGTTTGAAACTCCGGCTTGTAAGATTCAGAAGTTAATGTAAGTTGTCTGTTAGAATGTCAACCTTTAAGCAGAGTAAATGCAGCAATGTGGGTTAGTCAGTCAAAGACTTAGTACAAAATAGGACAATATTATTATATACAGATAGGCAAATAAACAATGATAGTTGCACAGTCCAATGTCATACACGTATAATGGTTTACAAACAAGGTTATCGCACACAGCAAAATATACACACAGCAAATATAAATCTCTCTTTTAAATGACTCTTAAAAGTACAGTCTTAAACTTACATTGTTAGCTGCAACACCCAACATAGTTACATCCAGTATACTAACAGTGCCAATCAAATCCCACTGCTTTGTGATGACCCTGAATATTCAGGCAAGTTAATTTTTATTTATTTATTCCTTTATCTTCTCATTTCCTTCATTTGTCTCCTATCACCTACAACCTAACCTTTTTTTGAAGCTGTTCATTACACGAAACCATTGAAAACCAGAAGTGAGTACCAGCTTTTGGCAAAACCATCATTAAATGTGGTTAGCCAAACATAAAACATGGTTATGTGTGGTTGTGTTGCCAAATCCTGAATTTCTCAATGGGTGTTAATGGATACAACACGGGGGGGGGGGAAATGTATTCATTCGTGATTTCAAACATGAGAACTGCCATGGTAAAGATTTAAATACCGACCAGCTTCTACAATGATGTCATGCTAGGGATGAGTCGATAAGGTTTTTTTGGCTGCTATCACTTTAAGAGCCTCTCTGTGTGTGCTTCTGTGCTGTAATTGCTGATTGCCGTTTTGTTTGAAGTCTGACTAAAGTATGTGTATGTATATATTCTTTGTAGATAAAACCACTATTTAAATACAAACCTCTGGTATTTGCTCCTGGGCTGTCTCACATAGCCACAATGTGCACACTCTTGACAAGAAGGTTCTATATGTGTTTCCTAGAGTTGCTGAGTCTTAAAATTGGGATTTTTATTATCCAAGAAATCCAAAATTATGGTACCAATGACGAAAAGACCCTGGTCGAAATACTAAGTTGTTCAAAGAAGCACGGGCTTAAATAAAACTTTTTTTTCATGATGGGAAGAATTTAGCAAAAAATTTAATTTGTTATTCTCTGCCACAGATTACAGGAAAATGTCTTATCGGATGCCTCTTGCGAGCTGCTGAGTTCTGCTCTCGCTAGAAACACCAGCTTAGTCAGCCTAAATTTGTGTGGAAATCCACTTACAGATAATAGTGTTTCTGACCTTAGTGCTATCATCCAGCGTTGTTCTCTTCAAGAGATCAGGTAAGACTGTAAGAAAAAGCCCACCTGGGTATAAAGTCATCCCAAGGTTCTAGGCCTCAAGATTGCCATACCTGGGGTGTGTGGCTGACGGGGATTTGAATGCATGTGCTGTTCAAGAGATTGTGTGTGTGTGTGTTGAGATTCACATGCATATAAAAACTACCTCAATAATAATAATAATAATAATAATAATAATAATAATAATAGTAATAATAATAATAATTTATTAGATTTGTATGCCGCCCCTCTCCGCAGACTCGGGGCGGCTCACAACAACAATAGTAACAATATAATAAATCTAATATTTTTAAAAAAACATCTAAAACGGGAAGTTATTCTTATAATATTCTCCATTGTCTTCACCACTCTCTTTATGGGTTTTCTATCTGAGGCACTGCTGCCACCAAACCAAACAGGGATGCGGTTTGTTCAAACACTCTCCGTTGTGCCTTCAAAATTGTAATTTTCAAAATGAGCTTTCTGCTTTTCTCCCTAGGTTGGACTTCACTGATATCACCCCACCGAAACAGAACCAACTGAAGATATTGGCCAGCAAACAAGAGAGAGTCAGACTTTACATTTAAGAGGTATTGAAGTCCTTTCCAGTCTGTTCCCAGCTTTTTATTTCTATATATCATTTTTTAAAGGAACTTCCTGAGCTTGGAACATCCACAGTATGTGGTTCCAAAGTTCAAGATGCAGGATGTAACTCCGTACAGGTGATCCTCAAGTTAGGACCCTAAAGGCACCTGCTTATTAAAGTCATAACGGTTGTAAAATGGGGTCACCTGTTTGAGCGTCCCGAGTTTTTTTTGCAGTGGTTGTATATGTTCTGACCTAGGATTCCACAAACCACGAAGCAGACTCCTTGTCTCGACAAAAAAACCCTTTTTTATTACGTTACTGTGAATTCTTCTCATTCACATCCAGCAAAGCCTTTCAAGGGTGAATTCACAGTCACAAACCTTATCTGGCTTGGAGAGCCGATAATCTTCAAAACTTGGCCAGGAGTCTCTGAGAGTCATGAACCAATTCAGCCAACTAATTGCCTCCTGCAAACTCCACTCCCCAGTCGCTCCTCTTTTATTCCCCATTCATTGTCCACCAGCGGCCTCACTCCCAAGTCGACCCTTATTCCTTAGCTGTTCCCTTCGTCTGGCAGCTCTGCATATGCGCCCACTGGGAACAGGCTCCAGCTGTTCGTCTGCCTCACTGATGTCTGACTCCAAAGGCAGCTGATAACTGCCAGACAGCCCTGGCTCCCTCTCTGCCTCGGACGCAGAGCCTTCCCCACACTCCAGGACTGGCCCATGGTCCTCCCCAACCTCCTCAATGTCCGAATCTGCTGCAACAAGAGTATGTATTTGTGATGGTTGCGTGTCCCAGGAACATGTGATCACAATTTGAGATCTTCTCAGCTGCTTTTCAACAAAGTCGCTTAACAACTGTGATGCCTTAACAGCTGTAGTGAATTTGCATAAACAGCTGTGGCAAGAAAAAAGGTAAAACTGGGCAATGACTTGCTCAGCAGCTGTTTTGCTTAGCAACAAAAAATCTGGCCCTGATTCTGGTTGTAGCTTGGAGTCCAATCATTAGGAGTTCCTAAATGAAAGAATAACTTTCTTTTTAAAAAAAATAAAACAGTTGTACAGTGGTACCTCTACCTAAAAATGCCTCTACTTACAAACCTTTCTAGATACGAACCGGGTGTTCAAGATTTTTTTGCCTCTTCTCAAGAAATATTTTCCACTTACAAACCCGAGCCTCTGAAACTGTAACTGGAAAAGGCAGGGAGAAGCCTCCGTGGGGCCTCTCTGGGAATCTCCTGGGAGGAAACAGGGCCGGAAAAGGCAGGGAGAAGTCTCGGTGGGGCCTCTCTAGGAATCTCCTGGGAGGAAATAGGGCCGGAAAAGGTGATGAGAAGCCTCTGTGGGGCCTCTCTAGGAATCTCCTGGGAGGAAATAGGGCCGGAAAAGGCAGGGAGAAGCCTCCGTGGGGCCTCTCTAGGAATCTCCTGGGAGGAAATAGGGCTGAAAAAGGTGATGAGAAGCCTCCGTGGGGCCTCTCTAGGAATCTCCTGGGAGGAAATAGGGCCGGAAAAGGTGATGAGAAGCCTCCGTGGGGCCTCTCTAGGAATCTCCTGGGAGGAAACAGGGCCTCCACCCTCCCTGTGGTTTCCCCAATCGCACGCCTTATTTGCTTTTACATTGATTTCTATGGGAAAAATTGCTTCTCCCTACAAACTTTTCCACTTAAGAACTTGGTCACGGAACGAATTAAGTTCGTAAGTAGAGGTACCACTGTAGTTTGTAAATTCCTTATTTAAAGCCAGTAGATGGTGCTGTTTTGCAAAAAAAAAACCTTAAAAAAAATAATTCTGTAGGTTTATTTGACCTCTGGAAATAAATGCAAATATTGCAGAACTCAAAAGCGAAACTTGAGTGCAGTGATAGGACAAATCTCTATTTCCTTTGGTAAAAGTGCGAAGGTTGGGGATTTTGAATGGATTTCCCCAGCCAGCTTCCCAGAGAAAGAGAGAGAGACATTTAGTCCTTTTAAAAATAGACATTTATTTGCCTTTTCACCCATTAAACAAAATAGGGACTGCTAGACCTTTGGCTCAGAAATTAAAAGGTTGTGTAGCAGTCTCCAGCTTCCAAAATCCTCAGCGATGGCTGTGCTGGTTGGGGAAACCTGGGAGTTGTAGTTCACACTATGCTGGTCTATGGCTATAATCAAGATTTAATTGATTGTTGTTCACAGACCTGAAAAGACAACCTTTGGTTCCTCCAAATTCTCAACAGCGCCTGTTTTGGTGGAGGAACTCTGGGAGTTCTAGGACCCAAATCCAGAGGAAAATCTTTGGTTCCCAGAAGTCTAAACAGTGCCCCTCTTGGCTAGGGAACTCTGGGAGTTGTAGTACCCAGACCTAGATAACACTCCTCAGTTCCCAGAATTCTTGGTGGTTGCTGTGGTGCCTGGGGAACTCTGGGAGTCGTAGTATCGAGACCCGGAGGACAACCTTTGTCTCCCAGAATTCTCGGTGGTCGCTGTAGTGCCTGGGGAACTCTGGGAGTTGTAGTATCGAGACCCAGAGGACAATCTTCAGACCTAGATAACACTCCTCAGTTCCCAGAATTCTTGGTGGTTACTATGGCGCCTGGGGAACTCTGGGAGTTGTAGTATCGAGACCCAAGGACTGGGGAACTCTGGGAGTTGTAGTATCGAGACCCGAGGATAATCTCCAGTTCCCAGAATTCTCAGTGGCTGCTGTGTTACCTTGGAATCTCTTGGAGTTGTAGTACGCAGACCCAGAGGACAATCTTGGTTCCCAGAATTCTCCCCAGCTATGGTGCCTGGGGAACTCTGGGAGTTGTAGTACCGGGACCCAGAAGACAATATTCAGTCCTCTGGGGTGGGTAGTTTAGAATGGAAGTCTCTTTCCGCCAAACACAACTCCTTCCCACTTCTCAAATTTTTCCCCCCACCACAAAACACCTTCCATCTTCTGAACCGGAGTAACCCAAGGAAGACCTGCGATTCCCGTTTGCTAAACCTGGACCGACTCGGTTCCGGGAACGGTGTAGAACATTTTCTTCCCTATAAAGAGATAGTAACATTGAGTGAACAAGATGTTTATACATGAAATATTCGTACCACTATATACGGCATTACTGAGGCCACACGTGGAATACTGTGTCCAATTTTGGCCGCTCCAGTAAAAAAAGATGTTGAGACTCTAGAAAGGGTGCAGAGAAGAGCAACCAAGACGATTAGAGGTCTGGAGGATAAACCACACGATGAACGGTCATGGGAACTGGGCCTGGCTAGCCTAGCGAAGAGAAACATAGAAACATAGAAGTCTGACAGCAGAAAAAGACCTCATGGTCCATCTAGTCTGCCCTTATACTATTTTCTGTATTTTATCTTAGGATGGATATATGTTTATCCCAGGCATGTTTAAATTCAGTTACTGTGGATTTACCAACCACGTCTGCTGGAAGTTTGTTCCAAGGATCTACTACTCTTTCAGTAAAATAATATTTTCTCATGTTGCTTTTGATCTTTCCCCCAACTAACTTCAGATTGTGTCCCCTTGTTCTTGTGTTCACTTTCCTATTAAAAACACTTCCCTCCTGGACCTTATTTAACCCTTTAATATATTTAAATGTTTCGATCATATCCCCCCTTTTCCTTCTGTCCTCCAGACTATACAGATTGAGTTCATGAAGTCTTTCCTGATACGTTTTATGCTTAAGACCTTCCACCATTCTTGTAACCCGTCTTTGGACCCGTTCAATTTTGTCAATATCTTTTTGTAGGTGAGGAAAGATAAGAAGCACCAGGGGAGACATGATAGCAGTCTTCCAATATTTGAGGGGCTGCCACAGAGATCAGGGGGTCAAGTTATATTCCAAAGCACCTGAGGGCAGGACAAGATGTCAAGGTGATCATTTTTGACCCGACCAGCTGATGCAATGAAGAAAATGAGTCAGCAATGTTGACACTCCACACTGGGCTATCCAAATCAAGCAATCCTATACAGTTCTCTAAACACACAGCAGCTAACCATTAATAGAAACATAGAAATATAGAAGATTGACGGCAGAAAAAGACCTCAAGGTCCATCTAGTCTGCCCTTATACTATTTCCTGTATTTTATCTTACAGTGGAGAGATGTTTATCCCTGTCATGTTTAAATTCAGTTACTGTGGATTTACCAACCACGTCTGCTGGAAGTTTGTTCCAAGGATCTACTACTCTTTCAGTCAAATAATATTTTCTCACGTTGCTTTTGATCTTTCCCCCAACTAACTTCAGATTGTGTCCCCTTGTTCTTGTGTTCACTTTCCTATTAAAAACACTTCCCTCCTGAACCTTATTTAACCCTTTAACATATTTAAATGTCTCGATCATGTCCCCCCTTTTCCTTCTGTCTGTATTACACAATATTACACACAGTTCCATACAATACCATAATATGCTGCTCAAAAAAAATAAAGGGAACGCTTAAACAACACAATATAACTCCAAGTAAATCAAACTTCTGTGAAATCAAACTATCCACGTAGGAAGCAATACTGATTGACAATCAACTTCACCTCCTGTTGTGCACATTCAACTTTGCACAGAACAAAGTATTCAATGGGAATATTTCATTCATTCAATATATAGGATGTGTTATTTGAGTGTTCCCTTTATTTTTTTTTTAGCAGTATATAATATATGGATCAATATTAAGCACACAGTAGGTACATAGACTAATATTTAGCACATAATAATATCTTAGCACACAGCAGAATTAAACATACAGTCTACGGAGGGGGGCGGCATACAAATCCAATAAATAATAATAATAATAATAATAATAATAATAATAATATTTTAGCACACAGCAGTATTAAGCCCACAGCAATACTCAGCACACAATAGCAAGCATTAGCAAGACTAACCGCAATAGCCACCCACAACCAACAATACAATACAACCCAATAGAGAGCAACACATCTGTATCTCTTTTATGGCCAATTGCAGCTTAGCTCTTAAAGTAACATATTATTTCCTCCAAACATACATTGCTAGTTAGATAATATATTGACAAATCCAACTGATTAGATTAGATTAGATTTATTGGATTTATATGCCGCCCCTCTCCGCAGACTCAGGGAGGCTCACAACAATAGTAAAAAACAGTACATAGTGGCAAATCCAATGCCCACCAATCCAATTACAATTTTAAGTTAAGAAATTCATAAAACAATCCCAATATATATAAAAAACAAGCACACAATCAATCAAACGGCAAAACAACATGGTCAAGGGGGAGATGTTTTAGTTCCCCCATGCCTGACGGCACAGAGGTGGGTTTTAAGGAGTTTACGAAGGGCAGGGAGGGTGGGGGCAATCCTAGTCTCAGGGGGGAGCTGGTTCCAGAGGGTCGGAGCCACCACAGAGAAGGCTCTTCCCCTGGGTCCTTGTTTAGTCGACGGGACCCGAAGAAGGCCAACTCTGTGGGACCTAACCGGTCGCTGGGATTCGTGCGGCAGAAGGCGATCCCGAAGATATTCTGGTCCGGTGCCATGAAGGGCTTTATAGGTCATAACCAACACTTTGAATTGTGAGCGGAAACTGATCGGCAACCAATGCAGACTGCGGAGTGTTGGAGTAATATGGGCATATTTGGGAAAGCCCATGATTGCTCTCGCAGCTGCATTCTGCATGATCTGAAGTTTCCGAACACTTTTCAAAGGTAGCCCCATGTAGAGAGCGTTACAGTACAGTACTGACAAGCAGGCACTTGGGCCGTTATGCCTTTAAGAGCCTGTGTAATAGGAGGTGGCCCTGCTAGAGTGTTCGTGTCAAGGTTCCAGGTAACATCTGAATTTAAATCAGAGTCCAAGTCAAGGCATTCCTCAAAGTTACAATTTATTTCCGCAGCCATCCTGGCACCTACACTGGGGACCCCAAATCTGAGTTGACTACTCAGTTGAAAAGTTCTCATCCCT
This sequence comes from Erythrolamprus reginae, assembly GCF_031021105.1. NCBI lineage: Eukaryota > Metazoa > Chordata > Lepidosauria > Squamata > Dipsadidae > Erythrolamprus > Erythrolamprus reginae. Next base: position 8,009,305 of record NC_091962.1, on the reverse strand, counting down.
TGTCACGTTGCCCACTCAAGCGTGGCAACTCCTCCTTCTGCTTCCGCCCAGGTGGTGGATATAGGATGTCCTTGAACCACTCGAAATAATGCTTTGTAGCTGCAGCTGCTCTCTCATGAAAAATCACCCCCTCCCAAGTTCCCATAAACATCAGGCCTTCTACAGATAGTGTGGCCAGATGTATCACCAACTTCTGCACAGGCTTGACCGTTTGTTTATTTATTTATTTATTTTTATTTATTTATTTATTTTGTCCAATACACAATGAGGGTTTTAGTGGGTATATATCTATATACACATAATAAAATACATGATGAAGGTTATAGAGGAGATACTCATAGTAAAATATATCTAAGAAATAATAGAAAAGAAGGTATAGTAATAGAACATATCAATGAAAGAATAGAAGAAGAGATATAGGAATGGAAGAAAGGTATAGGAGATATAGGAGAGCAATAGGACAGGGGATGGAAGGCACTCTAGTGCACTTGTACTCGCCCCTTACTGACCTCTTAGGAATTTGGATAGGTCAACCGTAGATAATCTAAGGGTAAAGTGTTGGGGGTTTGGGGATGACACTATGGAGTCCGGTAATTAGTTCCATGCTTCGACAACTCGGTTACTGAAGTCATAATTGTAACAGTCAAGTTTGGAGCGGTTAATATTAAGTTTAAATCTGTTGTGTGCTCTTGTGTTGTTGTGGTTGAAGCTGAAGTCGTCGCCGACAGGCAGGACGTTGCAGCATATGATCTTGTGGGCAATACTTAGATCTTGTTTAAGGCGTCTTTGTTCTAGGCTTTCTAGGCCCAGGATTGAAAGTCTAGTCTCTTGGGGTCTTCTATTTCGAGTGGAGGAGTGAAGGGCTCTTCTGGTGAAGCATCTTTGGACATTTTCAAGGGTGTTAATGTCTGAGATGCAATATGGGTTCCAAACAGACGAGCTGTATTCGAGGATGGGTCTGGCAAAAGTTTTGTAAGCTCTGGTAAGTAGTGTGAGATTGCCAGAGCAGAAGCTACGTTGGTAGTTATCAAATAATCTAAAATTAAGGAGAAATTTTCCATTAAATCGATGAAACGGCTACTTACCGGAATGCTGTTTGTAGCACACACAGGAAAGAACAGCCAGCAAGAAGAAGAAGGAGGCCACTGGGATGACAATCAAGAGAAGTTGTCTGAAATTGTGTGTGGTCTTCTTCTCACCTTCTGGAGACCATAGAAGAACAGAGTTGGAAGGGACCTTGGAGGTCTTCTAGTTCAGCCCCCTGCTTGAGCAAAAGACTCTAGTCTATAACATTCCAAGCAAATGGATGTCCAGTCTCTTCTTAAAGAGACTGGTGGCAAGTCGTTCCACTGGTGAATTGTCCCCACTATCAGGAAATTTCTCCTTTGTTACAAGTTGCTTCTCTCCTTGATTAGTTTCCATCCATTGCTTCTTGTTCTACTCACAGGTGCTTTGGAGAATAGTTTGATCTTCTTTCCTTTGTGGCAGCCCCTCAAATAATTTTGGAAAGCTGCTATGATGTCTCCCCTGGTCTTTTTAATTATTATTTTAGAAACATAGAAACATAGAAGTCTGACGGCAGAAAAAGACCTCATGGTCCATCTAGTCTGCCCTTATACTATTTTCTGTATTTTATCTTAGGATGGATATATGTTTATCCCAGGCATGTTTAAATTCAGTTACTGTGGATTTATCTACCACGTCTGCTGGAAGTTTGTTCCAAGGATCTACTACACTTTCATTAAAATAATATTTTCTCATGTTGCTTTTGATCTTTCCCCCAACTAACTTCAGATTGTGTCCCCTTGTTCTTGTGTTCACTTTCCTATTAAAAACACTTCCCTCTTGGACCTTATTTAACCCTTTAATATATTAAAATGTTTCGATCATGTCCCCCCTTTTCCTTCTGTCCTCCAGACTATACAGATGGAGTCCATGAAGTCTTTCCTGATACGTTTTATGCTTAAGACCTTCCACCATTCTTGTAGCCCGTCTTTGGACCCGTTCAATTTTGTCAATATCTTTTTGTAGGTGAGGTCTCCAGAACTGAACACAGGATTCCAAATGTGGTCTCACCAGCATTCTATATAGCGGGATCATAATCTCCCTCTTCCTTCTTCTTTAAAAATAATTTCTTCTTTAAAAAGAAGAGCCCTTCACTCCTCCACTCGCAACAGAATACCCTACTTACAATCCTAAGGTTTAGAAAGCATAGAACTACTTTGCCTTAAACACGACCTAAGCATAGCCCATAAAATCGTCTGCTACAACGTCCTTCCTGTCAAATTCAGCTTCAACCACAACAGCACACGAGCACACAACAGGTAGAAACTTAAAAGTAAACCGCTCTAAACTTGACTGCAGGAAACACAACTTTAGTAACCGAGTAGTTAATGCATGGAACTCACTACCTGATTCTGTAGTATCACCAGCTAACCCCAAAACTTTACCCTTAGACTACTCAGTGTTGACCTCTCCCGATTCCTAAGAGGTCAGTAAGGGGCGTGCATAATTGCACTAGTGGGCAATCCGTCCCCTGACCTAATGTTTCTCTCTTTCTAATATCATGTATATAAACATTGCTATTCTTTGTATACTAGCAATTCGTACTTGACAAAACAAAGTGAATTATCTCGCTTATCAAAAGGAAATTGGGGGCGCGGGAATAAAAACATAGAAACATAGAAGATTGATGGCAGAAAAAGACCTCCTGGTCCATCTAGTCTGCCCTTATACTATTTTCTGTATTTTATCTTAGGATGGATATATGTTTATCCCAGGCATGTTTAAATTCAGTTACTGTGGATTTATCTACCACGTCTGCTGGAAGTTTGTTCCAAGGATCCACTACTCTTTCAGTAAAATAATATTTTCTCATGTTGCTTTTGATCTTTCCCCCAACTAACTTCAGATTGTGTCCCCTTGTTCTTGTGTTCACTTTCCTATTAAAAACACTTCCCTCCTGAACCTTACTTAACCCTTTAACATATTTAAATGTTTCGATCATGTCCCCCATTTCCCTTCTGTCCTCCAGACTATACGGATGGAGTTTGTGAAGTCTTTCCTGATAAGTTTTATGCTTAAGGGGCTAAGACCAGCCTGTCTTTGGACCCGTTCAATTTTATCAGTATTGTTGTATCCTGAAATGGCTACCTTGTAACGCTGTAAATAGTTTGTTCCTCTTTTCCAGCGCTGTCTGAGCCCAAGCAGGAAGTCGCTCCTGATTGGCTCAGACGCGGCCGGCTCTCGCTTTGGCGGGAACCGCAAAAGTATAAAAGAAGCGGCTTCTCCCTGCAGAGCCAGTCGGTACTCGCTGAATTGTCACTTTACCTTGCTGAGCTGTCACTTATTCTCTGAGCTGAATAAAAGTACCGATTGCTCAAACCCTGTCTCTGGGTCTACTTCACTGGCGACGAACGAACGGAAGAACTTCGCGTGCAACATGGACAAAATCCAGATCGGCCAGGCTCCAGAACTTTTCGATGCCGAGAAAATGACTTGGGACGAGTACATGGCCACCTTCGAGATATTCCTCGAGGCGGCGGGAATGCAGGACGCCGGAGCCGATCGCAGACGGGCTATTTTTCTAAACTACTGCGGCGCAGAGATCCGTAGACTTGCCCAAACTCTCACCGAACCAGAACAAGCAAGAGCCACAGCGTGGGACGTCCTTCAACAGAAACTAGCGAGCCATTTTAAACCAACCAGACCAGCCGTGGTTTACCGGCATCAATTTCACATGATGGCTCAGAGAGAAACCGAGTCGATAAGCCAATTCACAACGCGGCTTCGAACGGTACTCGCTCAATGCAAGTTTCAAGATCCGGAAGCTCGCCTCACCGACGCCTTGATTTTCGGCATGAAGAACCACACAGTGAGAAGTAAACTCCTCACCGAAGATGAGCCGACTCTACAAACCGTAATCAAATTAGCGCAAACCGCGGAAGCAGCCGACGCAGCGGCAAGAGAATTAAAAGAGCACGGAAGGCGAGAAACCATTGCCAAAATCGACGCCGAGTCTCCCAGCGCCATGGGAACAGACGTCCGCAGCCAGCCAACTAGCAACGGGGACGACTGCCTCCTCCTGCAAGACCAACCGAGACACCCTAGAGCTACTCATCCAGCCCCCTGCGCGGGCTGCCGGGGAAATCACCAGCGCCATCGATGCCCGTTCCGCGACACCACTTGCCGCCGTTGCAACCGGAGAGGCCACATCGCCATCGCATGCAGAGCAACGGCACCAGAAGAAACTTTTGCCACACAACAATACCAGCGACCCCAAAACCACCCCCCCCAATCGCGAGACAGGAGACCGTTCCGCAACTCGGGTCAAAGGAATTACCCCACCGCTAACCGAGACTACAATAGAGGTAACTCTCAATATTCCGTGAATAACACGGCAACCAAAAAGGGGGCTAAAATTGTTATCTCGTTGTTACTAAATAACCAGCCTTGCTCAATGGAGCTAGATACGGGTTCGAGATATACCATCATGCCCTGGGAAAAAATTTAAGCTATATATGCCTAATGTGTCTGAGGCTGACCTAATTCAAACCTCTTTGGTGATCAGAGACTTCCAAGGGGGGGTAATCTCGGTCCTGGGAACTGCAAATGTACCTATTGTATTTAAGAATGTCAAATGTACCCTTCCCATGCTTATTGTGACGGGGGCCAAACACTCCCTGCTAGGGCTAGCATGGATGGAACCGTTGGGGATTGAAATTTCGGGTGTGTGTAATGTAAACTGTGATATTATGCCTAACTTTGTGAAAGAGTTCCCTGAAGTGTTCAGCCCCACCTTAGGATTGTATAAGGGAACCCCCATATCTTTCTCTATTGACCCCAAGGTCCCACCGGTTAGACTGAAACCTCGCAGGGTTCCCCTCCCGCTTCTCCCCAAGCTAGACTTACAGCTGGACAAACTCATTAGTCAAGGTATCTTGGTCCCTGTGGAACAGGGGCCATGGGAAACTCCCATAGTGACACCCCTGAAGCCAGATGGCTCCTTAAGAGTTTGCGCTGATTACAAATCAACCCTGAATAAGGCACTCCAACACCACCCCTACCCCATTCCGGTTGTGCAACAACTCTTACACTCCCTGGGGGAGGGGAAAAGGTTCGCAAAGATCGACCTGGCGCAGGCTTACCAGCAACTTCCGGTCGATGAACAAACAGCAAACGCTCAAACAATTGTAACGCACAGGGGGGCTTTCAAATGCACGAGGTTACAGTTTGGGGTGAGCATAGCCCCAGGGATATTCCAGAGCATCATGGAACGCCTATTGTCAGGGGTAAATGGGGCCATCCCATATTTTGATGACATCTTAATTGCAGGGGAAAACCAGGAACAAGTGAACAAAAGAATAAGGGAAGTACTTAAGAGGCTACAGGACAAAGGGTTACGAATCAAGCCTGATAAATGTGTCTGGGGAACTAACAGTATTGAATTCCTAGGATATAAAATAGATAAGGAAGGTATCCACCCCACAACTGAGAAGCTGAGAGCAATTAGAGAAGCCCCAGAGCCACGAGATAAGAGTGAGTTGCAAGCATTTTTGGGCCTCCTTAATTTTTATTCCGTTTTTTTAAAGCAGAAGGCAACAGTAGCAGAGCCTCTCCATCGTTTACTCCAGAAGGAAGCCCGCTGGACATGGGGGAAAATTGAACGTGAAGCCTTTGCTCAAATAAAAAATTTACTAACTTCTAAAAGTGTAGTAGTCCAATATAGTGCCTCACTACCCATTAGGCTCACGTGCGACGCTTCGCCGTACGGCATAGGAGGAGTCCTAGCTCACGTTCTACCTAATCAGACAGAGGCCCCAATAGCATTTTTTTCAAGAACCATGACCAGCACGGAGAGAAATTATAGCCAGTTAGACAAGGAGGCTCTGGCATTAGTGGCAGGGGTAAAGAAGTTTCACAATTACATTTTTGGAAGAAACTTTGAGCTAGTCACTGACCACAAACCCCTACTAGGCCTGCTAGCCCCCAACAAGCCCACTCCACCTTTTATGTCTCCAAGACTAATCAGATGGGCCCTTTTCCTCTCAGGGTATCAGTATGAGCTCACCCACAAGGGGGGGAAGGAAATCAATCATGCAGACGGCCTCAGCAGATGCCCCATAGCAGACTTGGTAGAAGACCCTGTTCCAACCACAGACGTGCTAATGATAGAACTCGAGGAAAACCCACTAACCACAGCAAAAGAGGTAGCTGCACACACGCAGCAAGACCAAATCCTGAAACAAGTAGTGAACTGTGTTCTAAAGGGATGGCAAAATGATATTGTTAAACCTGAAGTGTGTGATTTTAAGAACAAAAGGCTTGAATTGTCATATGTAAAAGGTTGTTTGCTGTGGGGGGATAGAGTGATCATCCCCAAACGCCTAAGGGAAAAGGTACTCAGAATGTTACACGTGGGCCATCCTGGGATTGTCAGGATGAAGAGCCTAGCAAGGGGGCATTTATGGTGGCCAGGGCTTGATGCTGATATTGAAAGTTGGGTTTCAAAGTGTGACCCGTGCCAAGAGTCTAGGCCCAATCCCCCCAAAACAACTCCGGCTGAGTGGGAACAGCCTGCTGGCCCTTGGTCTAGGATCCACATTGATTTTGCTGGCCCAGTGGGGTCTCAGTATTTCCTAATAGTGGTTGATGCTTTCTCCAAATGGTTGGAAATAATAGCAATGAACAACATAACCACAAGTGCCACTATCAAGGTATTGAGCAGACTGTTTGCATCCCATGGTTGCCCTGATCTATTGGTGTCTGACAATGGACCACAACTAACAGCCAGGCAATTCGAATTATTCCTAGATGGCCTGGGGGTCAGACATGCCCTCATCTCGCCTTACTCGCCCTGGGCTAACGGGTTGGCAGAACGTTACGTAAGGGTGGCAAAGGAGGCATTGCACAGGTCAGGCCCTGGAGATGTGCAACAGAACTTGGACCAATTCTTATTAACCCAGCACATTACCCCTAACTCGCACACACATGTAAGCCCTGCAGAGTTATTGATGGGGAGAAAGTTGAGGTCACCACTAGACAGGTTAAACCCAAGGTTCTGTTTGAATAATAACCAAATGTGCATAAAACCAGAAAGAGAAATGTATTTGGGTCAAAATGTATATGTAAAATGCTTTGATGGAAATGTAAACTGGATGAAGGGAATTATTGTTAAGCAAAATGCACCCAAGACTTATATTGTTAAACTGGAGGATGGTCGTTTGTGGAAACGACACATAGACCACATTCGGAAACGAACTGAAAACCAATTACAACAACCCGCTGACTCGGACTCTCCCCCTTCAACAGACTTTTATACATTGCCCGAACTAAGAAACACGCAGAGAGACTTATCGGGCCAGGGGGAACCATCCAGCGACGCCGAGCCATCCTCGTCCTCCGAGGCCTTCGTTGGGCCCGCCAGGCCTAGTCCGCCGCACCGGGAGAGCAGCGGCGAGCCATCCTCCACAGTCAGTGGCGAAGGAGAAAATGGACTGCGCAGGTCAGCGCGAGAGTCTCGAAGGGCCTCACCGATTGGACGACTTCGTCACGTGGCTTTCTTGATGGATGGGTCCAACTATGAGGGGAGGGGTGTTGTATCCTGAAATGGCTACCTTGTAACGCTGTAAATAGTTTGTTCCTCTTTTCCAGCGCTGTCTGAGCCCAAGCAGGAAGTCGCTCCTGATTGGCTCAGACGCGGCCGGCTCTCGCTTTGGCGGGAACCGCAAAAGTATAAAAGAAGCGGCTTCTCCCTGCAGAGCCAGTCGGTACTCGCTGAATTGTCACTTTACCTTGCTGAGCTGTCACTTATTCTCTGAGCTGAATAAAAGTACCGATTGCTCAAACCCTGTCTCTGGGTCTACTTCAAGTATCTTTTATCAATATCAACTCCAGAATGGCTGTCACAAACCAAGGACTACCTCATAGTCCCAATATTTTGAGAATGGACCGATTCAAAAATCTTTCATCCTCGTGCTGGAAATGTAAAGGTTTTTCTGGTGGAAATGTCACAAGACACGTGAATATTGGAGTACAATAAGGCAATGGTTGGAGGAAATAAGATAAAAACAGATTTAAAACCAGAACTTTTTTTGTTAGGAATAACTATTGAGAAACAGAATACCCTCCGAAAATAGACTAACAATCCTGGGCCTAGAAAGCCTAGAACTACGGCGCCTAAAACACGATTTGAGTATTGCCCACAAGATCATATGCTGCAACGTCCTACCGGTCAATGACTACTTCAGCTTCAACCGCAACAACACAAGAGCACGCAACAGATTCAAACTTAATACGAACCGCTCCAAACGTGACTGTAAAAAATATGATTTCAACAATCGAGTTATCAAAGCGTGGAACTCATTACCGGACTCAATAGTGTCAACCCCTAACCCCCAACATTTCTCCCTTAGACTCTCCACGATTGACCTCTCCAGGTTCCTAAGAGGCCAGTAAGGGGCGTACATAAGTGCACTGGTGTGCCTTTCGTCCCCTGTCCAGTTGTCTTTCCTTTCTCTCACTTATCATATATATTCTCTTTCTTTCATATATCCTCTCCTCTAAGTTCACTTTTACCCTTATATATATTACTACATGTCTATTTTTCTTCCTATGTATTTGTGTATTGGACAAATGAATGAATAAATAAAATAAAAATAAATAAAATATGACAAAAATACAATATACCTAATGTTACATATCCTGACCGCTGCAAAGTTAATCTTCGCCCCAAATTGGAAAAATAAAGATACCCCTAAAGAGGAAGAAATCCTATATAAAATATTATCATGTGCTGAAATGGATAGATTAATGTTAGAGTTGAAAGACAAAGCTGAAACAGACTATTTCAAAACCTGGGACAAACTATTCAAGGTGGGAAAAATGAAAAGCCAAGATTAGGAATTAGTGGAAATAGAAACATAGAAACATAGAAGTCTGACGGCAGAAAAAGACCTCATGGTCCATCTACTCTGCCCTTATACTATTTCCTGTATTTTATCTTAGGATGGATATATGTTTATCCCAGGCATGTTTAAATTCAGTTACTGTGGATTTACCTACCATGTCTGCTGAAAGTTTGTTCCAAGGATCTACTACTCTTTCAGTAAAATAATATTTTCTCATGTTGCTTTTGATCTTTCCTGCAACTAACTTCAGATTGTGTCCCCTTGTTCTTGTGTTCACGTTCCTATTAAAAACACTTCCCTCCTGGACCTTATTTAACCCTTTAATGCTGTTCTGTTCGGGTCGTATGTGACCCGAAGCCAAGTTTGAGTCCCTGTAAAAAATTTTCCCTGCATATCTGAAACTTGAAATTTCATGTAGTTTCATCATTTCAGGGGTTCTCTCTATGAGAATTTTTTTGGGGGGTGGGGGGCTTAGTTTTTGCTGGGCAAAAAAAGTTACAAATCTTCTGTTCCCGGGTCACCCTGACCCGGACCGAAAACTCTTCATTTGCAGTGCTTATGTTTGGTCTTTTTGAAAGCTTTTTTCACTTGGAAAGTAGTCTGAACATTTCTGCACACAATGATATGAAAATTGAAATGAAAAAAGTAAATCTTATTGGTTTATTTTGCGGATATAATGCACGCCCCCCCCGTTTTTGTGAATTTTTTTTCAATTTATGGATAGTTTTGCTTGCAAAATGCATTCTATTTTACTAAAGTTGGTGTGGGATTGGTAGCTTGAACATTTCTGAATATAAGAAAAATATAAAGGAACTGAAAAAAATGATTCTTATTGGTTTTTTAACATCAGAAATAAGGCCTCCCCCCCCCCTTGGCTGCTTGCAACCATTTTCACTTTTTATTTTTTTATGCTCCAAATCCGAAATATTCTTTAAAATCTTAGGCATTCATTTACTCAATTTAACAATACTGATCATCAAAAAAATATTTGTGGGGGTGGGGGGAAAATTTTTTTTCTGGGCAAAAAAAAAGTCACGTTTAGTCTGTTCGGGTCATATAGACCCGGACCAAAATGATTTTTTTTAGGTACTTGAATTTGGTCTTTTTGAAAACTTTTTCAACTGGAAAACTAGTTTGAACATTTATGAACATAATGATATGAAAATTGAACTGGAAAAATTGAGACTTATATTTTTATTTTGATCAAAAAGCCCCTCCCCCCATCCTTTTTAAATTTCGTGTCAATTTCTATTTTTTAAGGCTACAAATCCCTAAGGAATTTTCCCCCAAAAGGTTTGATATACTAAATTGAACATTTCTGAATATAAGAAAAATATAAATGAACTGAAAAAAATGGTTCTTATTGGTTTATTTTTGCCACAAAAGGGCCACCCCCCCTCGGCCTTGCTGTGTGCCATTATTGTCACTGTTTATACATATTTGTCTAGAAATATTTGGAATATCCTTTTGAAAATCAACCACATTGTAGCCAGAGAACTAATTTTATGAAACAAATCCATTTTACTAAAAAAAAGTATGTAAGTTTGAAATTAACAGCATAATTTTTATATAAATTGAAATAATTGAGGCATACTTTATGTGCAAAATAAACCAATATGCATCAATTTTTCCAGTTCAATTTTCATATCATTATGTTCAGAAATGTTCAAGCTACCAATCCCACACCAACTTTAGTAAAATAGAATGTATTTTTCTAGCAAAACTATCCATAAAGTGAAGACTATTTAAAAAAAATGGGGGGGGCGTGCATTTCATCAACAAAATAAACCAATATGCATCAATTTTTCCAGTTCAATTTTCATATCATTATGTTCAGAAATGTTCAAGCTACCAATCCCATACCAACTTTAGTAAAATAGAATGTATTTTGCAGGCATAATTATCAATAAACCTAAAGAAAATTCACAAAAACGGGGGGGGAGGCATATTTATGTGCAAAATAAACCAATAAGGATTAATTTCTTCAGTTCAATTTTCATATCATTGTGTGCAGAAATGTTCAGACTACTTTCCAAGTGAAAAAAGTATTCAAATTGACCAAACATAAGCACTGCAAATGAAGAGTTTTCGGTCCGGGTCAGGGTGACCCGGGAACAGAAGATTTGTTACTTTTCTTAAACAGAACAGCAGGGTTAAATGTTTCGATCATGTCCCCCCTTTTCCTTCTGTCCTCCAGACTATACAGATGGAGTTCATTAAGTCTTTCCTGATACGTTTTATGCTTAAGACCTTCCACCATTCTTGTAGCCCGTCTTTGGACCCGTTCAATTTTGTCAATATCTTTTTGTAGGTTAGGTCTCCAGAACTGAACACAGTATTCCAAATGTGGTCTCACCAGCATTCTATATAGCGGGCTCATAATCTCCCTCTTCCTGCTTGTTATACCTCTAGCTATGCAGCCAAGCATCCTACTTGCTTTCCCTACCGCCTGACTGCACTGTTCACCCATTTTGAGACTGTCAGAAATCACTACCCCTAAATCCCTTTCTTTTGAAGTATTTGCTAACACAGAACTGCCAATACAATACTCAGATTGAGGATTCCTTTTCCCCAAGTGCATTATTTTACATTTGGAAACAGTAAATTGCAGTTTCCATTGCTTTGACCATTTATCTAGTAAAGCTAAATCATTGTTGGGCGAAGTTTAGAAATTCAATTAAGTTTAAGTTTTATATTCTTATTCTAAATTGGAAAAGAAGCCATCCAATGCAAAAAGGGAAACTGGATAATTCGTCACGAGCTCATTTTTTAATAGTTTTATTGTCTTTGTTTTAGGTTTGTGTGTGTTGTTTTTTTAAATTGGATTATAAATAAAAAGCTTTTATTTTTTTTAAAAAGAGAGAATGGACTAGTTGGGAAATGGGATTCAGGTTAAACCCCGATTTGACCGCTTACCTGAAGATTGTTGGCAGGCGTCACGGAGCTCGACGGTCGCGGACTTGTGGATGACGGCGTTAGAGGCCGTACAGGTGTATCTCATCTGGAGCGCTTCTTTGGAATCTAGTTTGACCCGTAGCACCTGGCCCTCCTCCATGAGCCAATGTTTCGGCCTTGGGCCGGGTTTACCCCCTAGCCCGACCCATTCATAAGTGACGTTAGTCCTGCTGGCTGCGTGGCAACTCAAAAAAAGTAGACACGATTCGGAGGAGCCATTGACGTCCTTTCCTTCGGTGAAGACCCGGATAACTGGGCTTGAAATTGTATCTGGAAGAAGAGAGAGGCCCAGGCGACTTCAAATCTCAACCAACAAATATTGGCAAAAAGAATCAGAATATAAAATACAAACATGGAGGAAACGACATTGTAGATGGCCCTCACTCTGTCAAGGACCTTGGAGTACTTGCAGTTAATGACCTAAGTGCCAGAGCCCACTGTAACAACATTGTCAAAAAGGCACTAAGAGTTGTCAATCTAATCTTGCGTAGTTTCTTCTCTGGCAATTTTACACCAGCCAGCGCTCTGCCTCCTTTTACCTTACACCAGAACAATCAGACACAAGGATAGTTTTTCCCCCCCCTGCATGCCATCACTCTGCTAAACAACTCATTCCCATATCGGTCAAAGTATTTACTAAGACTGTATTATTATTATTATTATTCTCATTCTTCCTTTCCTTCCTCCCTCATTTCTCCCTTCCTTCCTTTCCATTTTGAGGTAAGTACCGTGTATAGAGAAAAAAATGTTTCCCCCTGCATGCCATCACTCTGCTAAACAACTCATTCCCATATCACTGCCAAAGTATTTACTAAGACTGTATTACTATTATTCTTCATATCCTTCATATCCTTCATTTCCTTCCTTCCTTCCCTTTTTGAGGTAAGTATGTAGAGAAAAAAATGTTTCCCCCTGCATGCCATCACTCTGCTAAACAATTCATTCCCATATCACTGCCAAAGTATTTACTAAGACTGTATTACTATTATTCTTCACATCCTTCATTTCCTTCCTTCCTTCCCTTTTTGAGGTATGTAGAGAAAAAAGTTTTCCCCTGCATGCCATCTCTCTGCTAAACAATTCATTCCCATATCACTGCCAAAGTATTTACTAAGACTGTATTACTATTATTCTTCACATCCTTCAATTCCTTCCTTCCTTCCCTTTTTGAGGTAAGTATGTAGAGAAAAAAGTTTTCCCCTGCATGCCATCTCTCTGCTAAACAATTCATTCCCATATCACTGCCAAAGTATTTACTAAGACTGTATTACTATTATTCTTCACATCCTTCATTTCCTTCCTTCCTTCCTTCCCTTTTTGAGGTATGTAGAGAAAAAAGTTTTCCCCTGCATGCCATCTCTCTGCTAAACAATTCATTCCCATATCACTGCCAAAGTATTTACTAAGACTGTATTACTATTATTCTTCACATCCTTCAATTCCTTCCTTCCCTTTTTGAGGTAAGTATGTAGAGAAAAAAGTTTTCCCCTGCATGCCATTGCTCTGCTAAACAATTCATTCCCATATCACTGCCAAAGTATTTACTAAGACTGTATTACTATTATCCTTCACATCCTTCATTTCCTTCCTTCCCTCCCTCCCTCCCTCCCTCCTTCCTTCCTCCTTTCTTTCTTTCTTTCTTTCCTTCCCATTTTGAGGTAAGTATGTAGAGAAAAAAAGGGCAGGGGGGGGGAAAAGATAATGGCTACTAAGCAGATCATGGTTTAGCTGGATGAGAAGGTAATGAAGAAAAAAACCACAAAGTCCTTATTTCAGCCAAAACTATATACACTGCTAAAAAAAATTAAGGGACCACTTAAACAACGCAATGTAACTCTAAGTAAATCAAACTTCTGTGAAATCAAACTGTCCACTTTGGAAGCAACCCTGATTGACAATCCATTTCACATGTTGTCAGCACATTCAACTTTGTATAAGAACAAAGTATTCAATGAGAATATTTCATTCCTTCAGATCTAGGATGTTATTTTTTTTTGAGCAATGTGTATATATATAAATAATTTTTTTTTTAAAGTTCAGCAAAAACATGATATATATATATATATCACACACACACACACACATATATATATACATATATATATATCACATGTTTTTGCTGAATTTTTAAAAAAAATATTATTTATATATATATATATACACATTGCTCAAATTTTTTTGAGCATCCTAAATCTGAAGGAATTAAATATATATATATATTTTTATATATATATATATATAAATATATATATATATATATGTATCAAATGTGTGTATATATATATATATATATATATATATATATATATATATATATCTGGTACAGAGCTGAAGGGATTGGATACTGTAGCCTAGAGGATAATTCTCTGCCTTACAAGGCAAAGGTTGCAGGTTCAAGTCCCAGTGGGTATGGCTAGCTGATGAGGCCAAAATAAGGCCGAAATAGATCTATCCTAGTCTCCCTTAATTTTCAAATTCAGCTTAAACATGTGACATATATATACATTTTATATGTCACATGTTTTTTTGCTGAATTTGAAAATTAAGGGAGACTAGGATAGATCTATTTCGGCCTTATTTTGGCCTCATCAGCTAGCCATACCCACTGGGACTTGAACCTGCAACCTTTGTCTTGTAAGGCAGAGAATTATCCTCTAGGCTACAGTATCCAATCCCTTCAGCTCTATATAAATATTTCATTCCTTCAGATTTAGGATATATATATAAAACAAATTATATAGCCACTCTGAGTCTTCCGAGTCTCCAAGTCTTTGGAGAGGGGCGGCATACAAATCTAATAAATTATTATTATTATTATTATAAATTAATAAACAGGCATTCTGACATGCCTTTAAAAAAAAATAAATAGCGCAACCAACCGTAAACTTTCAACGCAAAAGCTTGTTGCTTCATCTGTCCTGCGGTGTCCACCAGGAAAACAGAGAAGATCCCAGCGTCTTCTAAATCCACCGGATTGATCTCTAAGGTGAAATTGTCATGGAGTCGAGTCCTTCCGTAAAAACGGGATCGGTACTGGATCTCGGCGGTTCCCTTGAACGAGGTGGCCACCAACTCTTCGGAAGGCGTCAGGGAACGCCACAAAAACTCCCGGATGTGAAAATCGGGTGGGGGGGCTGCTTGGAACGAAACAGAGCCTCCCGCTACGCCTAACACCGGTGTTGGTGTGTAGGCCCTCGACGTGCATAGAGCTATAAGAAAAAAAAAAATTGACATGTCAAGGTATATATCGGTGTTGGTGAACCTTTTCGGCACCGAGTGCTGAAACGGGAGTGTGCGCATGTCTTCACACACATATGCGTGCCAGGAAACAAATGATCAGCTGACCAGGGCCTGTGTGCATTGCAGAAACTGGGAGATCATATTCCTGGCTGTTCTTCCAGTTTCTGGCACATGCGCACAGCTTGTACACTGGAGTCTGGAAGAGCAATGGGCAATGGCTTATGTGCTAGGAGAGATGGCTCTGTGCGCCACTTGTGCCCTGCGTGCCATAGGTTCGACATCACGGGTATATATACAATGGTACCTCTGCCTAAGAACGCCTCTACCTACAAACTTTTCTGGATAAGAACCGGGTGTTCAAGATTTTTTTGCCTCTTCTCAAGAACCAAATCCGAGCCTCTGAAACTGTAACCGGAAAAGGCAGGGAGAAGCCTCCATGGGGCCTCTCTAGGAATCTCCCAGGAGGATACAGGGCCGGAAAAGGCAGGGAGAAGCCTCCATGGGGCCTCTCTAGGAATCTCCCAGGAGGATACAGGGCCAGAAAAAGTGGAGAGAAGCCTCCGTGGGGCCTCTAGGAATCTCCTCGGAGGAAACAGGGCTGGAAAAGGCAGGGAGAAGCCTGCGTGGGGCCTCTCTAGGAATCTCCTGGGAGGAAACAGGGCCAGAAAAGGCAGGGAGAAGCTTCCATGGGGCTTCTCTAGGAATCTCCTGGGAGGAAACAGGGCTTCCTCCCTCCCTGTGGTTTCCCCAATCACACTCATTATTTGCTTTTACATTGATTCCTATGGGAAAAATTGCTTCTTCTTACAAACTTTTCTACTTAAGAACCTGGTCACGGAACAAATTAAGTTCGTAAGTGGAGGTACCACTTCTCTTTTTAGTACAATAAAATGTGATTTGATCAGTACATCATATATAATCACAAAAAACCATTAACTCCATTTAATGTCGGTATCAATAATCTTTTTTTTTTTTGGCGCCATCTAATTTTGCCATCCGGATTAACCAATTGTCTTCTCATTTATTTCACCATCAGGCCCCTTATTTTATAATCAAATTTCATTTTTAGTATTTCTTTAAATATTTAATACAAATCAAAATATTTCTAGCTTACTAAACATTAAGCCACGGTGTCTTCTTCATCTCTTTATACATTTTAATAAAGCTAAACGCTCTTATTTAACCTATTAATACTAAAAACTAAGAAAAAATAAAATAAAATAATAGTGGTTTTTTTTAAAAAAGACAAATAAAAAAAACCAAGCCAATTTCAAACTTTTCTCATCTCCCTCTTAATATCGTCTATTTGTTTTCTTAGAAACATAGAAGATTGACGACAGTAAAAGACCTCATGGTCCATCTAGTCTGCCCTTATACTATTTCCTGCATTTTATCGTAGGATGGATATATGTTTATCCCAGGCATGTTTAAATTCAGTTCCTGTGGATTTACCAACCACGTCTGCTGGAAAGTTTGTTCCAAGCATCTACTTCTCTTTCGGTAAAATAATACGGTATTTTCTCACGTTGCTTCTGATCTTTCCCCCAACTAAGCTCAGATGGTGCCCCTTTGTTCTTGTGTTCACTTTCCTATTGAAAACACTTCCCTCCTGAACCTTATTTAACCCTTTAACGTGTTTAAATCTTTAATCAGAAGCTATCACCCTTTTTTTGAACAGCTGATCTCCTTGCTTACTATCAATCATATTAATTAACCCCACGGTTCCCTTCCAACTCTGTTGTTCGATGTTCTCCAGAAGGAGAGAAGAAGATCACACAAAATTGCAAGAAGCAACGTCCCGCCTGTCGGAGACTACTTCAGCTTCAACCACAACAACACAAGAGCACACAACAGATTTAAACTTCATATTAACCGCTCCAAACTTGACTGTAAAAAATATGACTTCAGTAACCAAGTTGTCGAAGCGTGGAACTCATTACCGGACTCCGTAGTGTCAGCCCCAAACCCCCAATACTTTACCGTTAGATTATCTACGGTTGACCTCTCCAGATTCCTAAGAGGTCAGCAAGGGGCGAGTACAAGTGCACTAGAGTGCCTTCCGTCCCCTGTCCTATTGCTCTCCTATCTAGAAACATAGAAACATAGAAGACTGACGGCAGAAAAAGACCTCATGGTCCATCTAGTCTGCCCTTATACTATTTTCTGTATTTTATCTTAGGGTGGATATATGTTTATCCCAGGCATGTTTAAATTCAGTTACTGTGGATTTATCTACCACGTCTGCTGGAAGTTTGTTCCAAGGATCTACTACTCTTTCAGTAAAATAATATTTTCTCATGTTGCTTTTGATCTTTCCCCCAACTAACTTCAGATTGTGTCCCCTTGTTCTTGTGTTCACTTTCCTATTAAAAACACTTCCGTCCTGGATCTTATTTAACCCTTTAATATATTTAAATGTTTTCATCATGTCCCCCCTTTTCCTTCTGTCCTCCAGACTATGCAGATTGAGTTCATGAAGTCTTTCCTCATACGTTTTATGCTTAAGACCTTCCACCATTCTTGTAGCCCGTCTTTGGACCCGTTCAATTTTGTCAATATCTTTTTGTAGGTGAGGTCCCCAGAACTGAACACAGTATTCCAAATGTGGTCTCACCAGCATTCTATATAGCGGGATCATAATCTCTCTCTTCCTGCTTGTTATACCTCTAGCTATGCAGCCAAGCATCCTACTTGCTTTCCCTACCGCCTGACTGCACTGTTCACCCATTTTGAGACTGTCAGAAATCACTACCCTTAAATCCTTTTCTTTTGAAGTATTTGCTAACACAGAACTGCCAATACAATACTCAGATTGAGGATTCCTTTTCCCCAAGTGCATTATTTTACATTTGGAAACATTAAAACTGCAGTTTCCATTGCTTTGACCATTTATCTAGTAAAGCTAAATATCTCCTATTCCTTTCTTCCATTCCTATATCTCTTCTTCTATTCTTTCATTGATATGTTCTATTACTATACCTTCTTTTCTATTCTTTCTTAGATATATTTTACTATGAGTATCTCCTCTATAACCATCATGTATTTTACTATGTGTAATATTTAATACAAATCAAAATCTTTCTAGCTTACTAAACATTAAGCCACGGTGTCTTCTTCATCTCTTTATACATTTTAATAAAGCTAAACGCTCTTACTTAACCTATTAATACTAAAAACTAAGAAAAAATAAAATAAAATAATAGAAAATCACCATGTCAATCCTTTTAATAATTATGATTACACCAACCAATCAGATCACTAAAACATAATCACCCAATCTATTTGCTACATTCAAACCAAATCTCCACCCCCACACTATATACTAGGAAGAAATGACAGTTGCAAACATTCCATTTTACAACAACACGAAGCTTAGAACTTCAGCCTGATGATGGTGAATGTGATTTCACCGAAACGTCGCATAGACATGCAAAATATTACACAGGGCAAAACCCGAAATCTACATACATACATACATACATACATACATACATACATACATACATATATACACACACACACCTTTCACCTTGGTTTTTGGGGGGTGAATTGAACATATTCCACTTACCTGAAAGAATTATGCACGCAAGGAGAAAGATCCAACCCATCTTCGCTCCCAGGAGGAACAGAAAAGACTCCCGCAAAGAGAAAGTAAACCTCATATGATGGAGCTTGTTTTTCCCCCACAGGAAATCCCCTTTTTATCACAAGGAAGAATTAGGGACACCCACGATAAATGTTTGGCGCCCGTAGTAAAAAGCAGAACTGGGGGGAAAAAACACCAAAAGCCCCAGAAACCAGGAGGCTGAACTTTCAAGAAACTTTGTGAATTCTGATAATTGTTTTGTTTTCTGAGCTGGTAATTCCCGGGAAAGAGGAATCTAGTGATTTTCAAGAAACCATCCTTTTTACTCCCATGGAATGATCGAAATTTAGCCTTGTGACCGGAAAGATTTCTGCCTGGTAGGACAGTGGAAATCTAACAGAAACAAAAGAAAATGGACAGTAAACAAAAAGGGAACAATGTTATCAAAATCTGGTCTGAACAAATAAATAAAAATAGTCCTCGACTCACGACCACCACCAGGCACAAAATTTCTGTCGCTAAATTAGACAGTTGTTAAATGGGTTTTGCGACCTTGCTCGCCATAGTTAGTTAAGTGCAGTTATTAAGTCTTGTTCAGCAATGGAACCTTTGAGCTCAACTGTGGCCATATTATTATTATTATTATTATTATTATTATTATTATTATTATTATGTCAATGCAACAGAGCAAACGAGATCACTATGCTGTTTTTCATATTTCATCACCAGTCGGACGCTTCCCAAGCACCTAGGACTGCGTGATGTAGCGGCGAATTATGTGTGCCGATCCCAGTAAAGCGGCCTTTTGCAATTGACAGATAGAATAGAATAGAATAGAATAGAATAGAATTTTATTGGCCAAGTGTGATTGGACACACAAGGAATTTGTCTTGGTGCATATGCTCTCAACGTACATAAAATAAAATATACATTTGTCAAGAATCATGTGGTACAACACTTAATGATTGTCATAGGGGTCAAATAAGCAATGAAGAATCAATATTAATAAAAATCTTAGGATATACGCAACAACTTATAGTCATACAGTCAACATGGGAAGAAATGGGTGATAGGAATGATGAGAAAAACTAGTAGAATAGAAGTGCAGATTTAGTAGAAAGTCTGACAGTGTTGATGGAGATTTTGTCAATTCCGATGGTTTTCAAATGTCCGCTGAGATCCTTTGGCACTGCGCCCAGCATGCCAAGTACCACTGGGACCACTTTCACTGGCTTATGCCAGAGTCATCATCATCATCATCATCATTATTATTATTATCATCATCATCATCATCATCATCATCATCATCATTATTATAGAATCATAGAAACATAGAAGATTGACGGCAGAAAAAGACTTCCTGGTCCATCTAGTCTGCCCTTATACTGTTTCCTGTATTTTATCTTAGGATGGATCTATGTCTATCCCAGGCATGTTTCAATTCAGTGACTGTGGATTCTTCCTTCCTTCTTTCCCTTCCTTCTCTTCCTTCCTTCCTTCCTTCTCTTTCTTTCCTTCCTTCCTTCTTTCCTCCCTCCCTCCCTCCCTCCCTCCCTCATTCATAGAAACCTAGAAGATTGATGTTTACATTCAATGACTGTGGATTGACCAACCACGTCTGCTGGAAGTTTCTTCCAAGCGTCTACTCCTCTTTCAGTCAAATCATATTTTCTCACATTACTTCTAATCTTTCCCCCAACTCACCTCAGATTGTGCCCCCTTGTCCTTGGGTTCACTTTCCTATTAAAAACACTTCCCTCCTGAACCTTATTTAACCCTTTAACACATTTAAATGTTTCGATCGTGTCCCCCCTTTCCCTTCTGTCCTCCAGACTATACAGATTGAGTTCATTAAACCTTTCCTGATAATTTAACATATTTAATTTTTTATTTATTTATTTTGTCCAATACACAATACATATTGAAGAGAATAGACATGAAGTATTATATATAAAGAGAAGATATAAAAATAGAGGAGAAGATATATGAAAGGAAGAAAAGATATATGAGATATGAGATAAGGAGAGACAATTGGACAGGGGACGAAAGGCATGCTAGTGCACTTATGTACGCCCCTTACTGACCTCTTAGGAACCTGGAGAGGTCAATCGTGGATAGTCTAAGGGAGAAATGTTGGGGCTTAGGGGTTGACACTACTGAGTCAGATAATGAGTTCCACGCTTCGACAACTCGGTTGCTAAAGTCCTATTTTTTACAGTCAAGTTTGGAGCGGTTAATATTAAGTTTGAATCTGTTGCGTGCTCTTGTGTTGTTGTAGTTGAAGCTGAAGTAGTCATTGACAGGTAGAACGTTGCAGCATATGATCTTGTGGGCAATACTTAGATCGTGTTTTATACTTAGATCGTGCTTTAGTTCTAGTTGTCAATCTAATCTTGCATAGCTTTTTCTCTGGCAATATTACACCACCCAGCGCTCTGTCACTTTTTGCCTTACACCAGAACAACTAGACACAAAAATAGTTTTTATCATGTTTCCCCCCCATCATCATCATCATCATCATTATTGTTATTATTATTATTAATAATAATAATAATAATAATAATAATAATAATAATATTTTGTATGCTGCCCTTCTCCAAAGATTCAGACCAAAGACCCCGAAGACTCGAGGACCACCTGAGCGTACAGTTTTGACTGAGGACAGTCCCTCAATCTGCTGGGGTCCACCTGGGTAGGTTCAGAGTGATGGTTATTGGAGTACCTGGATCCCTTCCATAATTTGAAATTTCATTCCAATGATTTTATGCAACGCTTCCACTGAGCCAAGTTTTGGCCACTCTTTAACGGCGAACTCGAAGCCAAACTCAAGTCCTCAGCCGGGCTAGGAGCCAGATCAAGTTGCGACCGGAAAATCTGGCAGGCCCGCCAACTTTTCGTCAACACTTACCAAGTCACTTCCTATTGGCAAAGACGCAGAGATGCGTAATATACTTTTCTGGCATGTGAATCCGTTGCATACGGCCAGCCAGGAAGGAGGAAAAGTAAACAAATGCAAGAATCCAGTAAAAACGGTTTGCACTCAGAGGGAATGGGTTGTGGAACTCCCTTGGCCTGGTGCAGTCTACCGTAGCTGCAAAAAAAATGACTTGTATGAGGAAAGGAACGCTGGATCTTGGAAGAGGGGAAAGGAAGGGTTATGCTCCCTTTCACACAACCCCTGCGTCTTAGTCTAAGTCTCACAACCCCTGCTTCTTACTCTAAATATGGCTCAACTGTGGCCATATTATTATTATCATTATTATCATTATTATCATTATTATCATTATTATCATTATTATCATTATTATCATTATTATCATTATTATCATTATCATCATTATCATCATTATCATCATTATCATTATCATTATCATTATTATCATTATTATCTTTATTATTATCATCATCATTATTATTATCATTATCATTATTATTGCTGTTTGTTGTTTTGTTGTTGTTGTTATTATTATTATTATTATTATTATTATTATTATTACTACTACTACTACTACTGAATCATAGGGATGGATCTATGTTTATCCCAGGCATGTTTAGATTCAGTGACTGTGGATTGACCAACCACGTCTGCTGGAAGTTTGTTCCAAGCATCTACTCCTCTTATTATTATTATTATTATTATTATTATTATTATTATATCATAGAAACATAGAAGATTGACAGTAGAAAAAGACCTCATGGTCCATCTAGTCTGCCCTTATACTATTTCCTGTATTTTATCTTAAGATGGATCTATGTTTATCCCAGGCATGTTTAGATTCGGTGACTGTGGATTGACCAACTGCGTCTGCTGGAAGTTTGTTCCAAGCATCTACTCCAATTATTATTATTATTATTATTATTATTATTATTATTATTATTATATCATAGAAACCATAGAAGATTGACAGTAGAAAAAGACCTCATGGTCCATCTAGTCTGCCTTTATACTATTTCCTGTATTTTATCTTAAGATGGATCTATGTTTATCCCAGGCATGTTTAGATTCAGTGACTGTGGATTGACCAACTGCGTCTGCTGGAAGTTTGTTCCAAGCGTCTACTCCTCTTTCAGTCAAATCATATTTTCTCACATTACTTCTAATCTTTCCCCCAACTCACCTCAGATTGGGTCCCCTGGTTCTTGGGTTCACTTTCTTATTAAAAAGTCTTCCCTCCTGAACCTTATATAATCCTTTAACATATTTAAATGTTTCGATCATGTCCCCCCCTTTCCCTTCTGTCCTCCAGACTAGACAGATGGAGTTCATTAAATCTTTCCTACCTTAGCTGCAAAAAAAAAATGACTTGTATGAGGAAAGGAACGCTGGATCTTGGAAGAGGGGAAAGGAGGGGTTATGCTCCCTTTCACACAACCCCTGGTCCTTACTCTAAATCTCTTCATCCTTTCGCTTTCACACAAGTGTACTGTAAACGGATTCACACATATGAAAGACAGGCAGGCATAGAATAAAATAAACATGTTAGCTGGGGGAGTTGAAGTCCACACATCTATTTAAAAAATTAAATATTTTTAAAGAAAATAACTAACAGTACAATCATTACAAACAATACGAAAGACAACAAATCACTCAATTATATTTGTAGCATCAGCACAACCACTTCAATGCATTGTTACTCAACTATCTTATCACTAATTTATTTATGTATTGATCTTTACATAATATTTACACGAAACTCTTACCACTACTAATTTCTAGTTATTTATATACATATTTATTTATTATCATTCTTATTTTCAAGCCATGTGTACAATTTTTCCCACATGGTATAAAATTCTTTCCTTTGCTCGTTCTGCAATTTTATAGTAAGCTTGCTAATTTCTGCATAATTTAACATTTTCTTTATAACTATTGTCTCTGTAACTGGGGGATTCTGGGAGTGGAAGTCCACCCATCTTGAAGCATTCTGGATGGGGGATTCTGGGAGTTGAAGTCCACCCATATTAAACCATTCTGGATGGAGGATTCTGGGAGTTGAAGTCCACCCATCTTAAAGCATTCTGGCTGAGGGATTCTGGGAGTGGAAGTCCACTCATATTAAACCATTCTGGCTGGGGGATTCTGGGAGTGGAAGTCCACTCATATTAAACCATTCTGGCTGGGGGATTCTGGGAGTGGAGGTCCACCCCTCTTAAAGGATGCTGGCTGGGGGATTCTGGGATTTGAAGTCCACCCTTCTTGAATCAACTATGCCACATCAACAGACCATCAACCCCTCGTCCCGAGGTATAAAGAATACAGCCATCCCGCTGAAGCTACTTAAACAGCATGACAATTTAGGCTGTTTACTTTAATAAAAATAATCAAACGAACGTAATAACAGGTTGACGGTGAGCCAAAACCAACACCAGCGTGGATATAACAATAGACCCAAATTGAAAAGGGCCGTTGCGTTGACTTCTGAGTCGTGCATTTCATTCACATCCTGTCTATAGACAGGCAAGTCCTCCACGTACGACCGCATTTGAAGCCGAAATTGCAGACGTTAAATATAGGGCCGTTGTTTAAGTGGGTCACCACCACGTCACTGCACCCGAGTTTACAACCTTTTTCTGCAGCGGACATTAAGCAAACTCTTCCTGCCCACCCCTGTTTTCAATCCGGTGACTGCAGGATGTTGCAAACGGTCATAAGTGCAGATCGCGGTATTTATTGAGCAGGATTTCCCCCAGGGCTGCAGCTAAAATCATTTTAAGTTTGCAAAAAAAAATTTGCGTTGTTTTTTTAAAAAATTGCCCTATTTTGCTGACAATTTTTGTGCCGGAATTTGCAAAGCTATGCCAAAGTTTGAGGAGGAAGATAATATATATATACATATATATTGGTTTCCTTTTCTGCCGATTCCTCAGCCGTCTCCACCCCTCCTGCTCAGCCATCACCTGAGGCAGCACCCAAGCTGGGTTGTTACAAGCTGAGAATTAATTGTGGGTTCAGGAACCATTGGCAGGGATCATATCCTGTCCGTTGTAGGCCCCGGGGACAGTCATGGCCTCGCCCTGGGTAGCCCCAGAATGAGACTCCGGAGAGGTTGGAAGGTCACATCCGCCTGTCTGCAGGTGCCAGCTCACCTTTCCTTTCCTACCTCTGCTTCCTCTTCCTCTTCTCCTTCTCTTTTGTCATTCTTCTTCACTCTCTTCCCTTTCTTCTTCTCCTTCCTCCCTCCCTTCCTTTCTCTTGACCTTTCTTTCTTTATCCTTCTTTTCTTCATTCCATCCATCCAACCTTTTCTCCTTCCCCCTTTCCTCCCTTCTCTTTCTCTTGACCTCTAGACTTCCCTTTTGTCATTCTTCATCTCCCCTTTTATCCTCTTCCTCCCTTTCTCTTGACTTGTCTTTCTCCTTCCTCCTTTCCTTCTTTCTCTTTCCCTTGACCTCCTTCAGGTCACCCCTTCCTTCTTTCTTTCTTTCTTTCTTTCTTTCTTTCTTTCTTTCTTTCCTTCTTTCCTTCCTTCTTTCCTTCCTTCCTTCCTTCCTTCTTTCCTTCCTTCCTTCTTTCCTTTCTTTCTTTCCTTCTTTCCTTCCTTCTTTCCTTCTTTCCTTCCTTCCTTCTTTCCTTTCTTTCCTTCTTTCCTTCCTTCTTTCCTTCTTTCCTTCCTTCTTTCCTTCTTTCCTTCCTTCCTTCTTTCCTTTCTTTCTTTCCTTCTTTCCTTCTTTCCTTCCTTCTTTCCTTCTTTCCTTCCTTCCTTCCCTCCCTCCTTCCCTCTCTCCCTTCTTCCCTCCCTCCCTCCTTTCCTTCCTTCCCTCTCTCCCTCCCTCTCTCCCTCACTAGTTTTTTAAAAAAAATATTTTTATTAAGTTTTTTAAAATGTAAGACAGGACAAGACAGACAACATTTAACATAAAAAGGAGCTACAATTGCTCCGCTCAGTATAGAAGTCTTCTTAATACAGGGGGGGGGGAAAAACCTAATTCTAGTTTAGATCAATAAAGAAAAGTAAACTAATCAATGAACTATCTCTGTATAATCAATACTAACATAAAAAAATCTTAATTTTCAATACTTTCCATCAGTTATATAATTATAATTAAGATTAAAGTCAATTTAAAGATATAAACTTGTCCATCAAATATCACTATATAATATATTCCATCTAATAAATTTAACAATTAAATACTTTATTTTAATATCTTTATGAATCTTTTTTTGTGTTCCACCACTTGTAAACTTTCTGCAAAGTTTTATATAAAATTCTGTTTCCGCTTGGTTATTTAACCGTCTCGTCATCATATCTAATTCTGCACCTTCCATAATCTTCCTAAAGACCTCTTCATCTTTTGGAATTTCCTTTTCTTTCCATTTTTGTGCACTCACTAGTTTTTTTAATCATCGTTCTTATCACCCATCTCCTCCCACTCTACTAAACAAATAATTCCCTCAACACTGTCAACCTATTTACTAAGTCTGCACTTCTATTTCTACTAGTTTTTTCTCACCATTCCTATCACCCTTTTCCTTCCACTTATGACTTTAACTTGTTGCTTGTATCCTTAAGATTTTTATGAATATTGATTGTTTCCTGATTGCCTATTTGCCCCCCTATGACAATCATTAAGTGTTGCACCTCATGATTCTTGACAAATCCATCTTTTCTTTTATGTACACTGAGAGCATCTGCACCAAAGACACGATTCCTTGTGTGTCCCATCACACTTGGCCAATAAATAAAGAATAAAGAACAAGGGGGGGGTTGCCTAGAGGTAGCTTTGCTTGGGGAGAGGGGCATAGAAGGAATCAGGATGACTGGGCACGAGGGGGACTGTAGTCCTCTAAATTTAGGAAGCATGGAAGAAGATTTTTTTAATTTTATTTATAGATTTGTCAAACAATTATCGGATAGTAATTTGTATAAATAAAAACATTAGAAAAGAAATAATAAAAAGTAATGATAAAAGAAGACAGTAGGACAATATGGCAGGGACGGTAGGCACAATGGTGCGCTTATGCACGCCCCTTACAGACCCCTTAGAAAAGGGGAGAGGTCAATTGTAGATAGTCTAAGGTTAAAGATTTTAGGGTTTGGGGAAGAAACCACAGAATCAGGCGCTGATCCCTCTATTGCTGAAGTCGTATTTTTTGCAGTCTAGTTTGGAGAGGTTGACATAAAATTTAAATCTATTACGTGCTCGTGTGTTGTCGTGGAAGGGGAAGTAGACACTAACTGGAAGGACATTTTGGTTTTATGAACAACAGTTAAGTCGGAAAGGAGATGACAGAGTCGTAAGTTGTCTAATCAAAGAGTTTCCAAGTCTCACAATTTCTCATTATTATTATTATTATTATTATTATTATTATTATTATTATTAACAATGGGACAAATCTAATAATAAAAATATATAAAACCCCCAACAATTAAAAACCATACAGCACATACATGCCAAACATGAAATATAAAAAGCCTGGGTGAGATGTCTTAGTTCCCCCATGCCTGGCGATACAGGTGGGTCTTGAGTAACTTGCGAAAGACAAGGAGGGTGGGGGCCGTTCTAATCTCCGGGGGGAGTTGGTTCCAGAGGGCTGGGGCCGCCACAGAGAAGGCTCTTCCCCTGGGGTCCGCCAAACGACATTGTTTGGTCGACGGGACCCGGAGAAGGCCCACTCTGTGGGACCTTATCGGCCGCTGGGATTCGTGCTATAAAAGGCGGTTCCGGAGGTAATCTGGTCCAATGCCATGTAGGGCTTTAAAGGTCATTTACCAACACTTTGAATTGTGACCGGAAACCGATCGGCAGCCAATGCAGGCCGCGGAGTGTTGGAAAAACGTGGGCAAATCTAGGAACCCTCACGATGGCTCTCGCGGCCGTATTCTGCACGATCTGAAGTTTCCGAACACTTTTCAAAGGTAGCCCCATGTAGAGAGCGTTGCAGTAACCGAACCTCGAGGTGATGAGGGCATGAGCGACTGTGAGCAGTGACCCCCTGTCCAAGTAGGTTTCAGCCTCACGCGTATTGGCTGGGGGGATTGGATGGATGGCCTCCAAGGTCCCCCTCTCCTCCGTCCCCAAGGCATCCCCGGTGAAAGGAAGGACCTTGGCTTGTCCTTCGACGGCTGTTAGTAAGAACGTGACTGGACGGGCGAGCGGGCGGCGGTTGTGCCAATTCACCACCGGGGAGTGGTTTGTGTGGCAGCGCCTCAATTCACCCCAAAGGCATCCAGAGGGGCAGGGATGGGGCCAGGCCTGAGGCATCAAAACCTCGGCTCCTTTCAGCGTCTCCTCAGTCCGGGAGAAAGACACCCTCTCTCCCAACTCTGCCAAAATCCAGCGCAGAGCATGAGCGGAATTCAAGCCCTGAGGTTTTTTTTTCTCTGCCTGGCTCCAGGTAAGGTTGGCATCGGTGGCTCTTGGCAAGCACCAAAAGGCACCCCATCCCAAGTGGCTTTCCCTGGCTGGGGGGAAGTTCGGTGAAGCTGGGGGTTGTTGGGGAAAAAGGGGTGGGGGTGTTGCTTCTTAATTGTACTTGGGAAAGCGGCAAGGCAGTCAAGTTTCTAGTTCTCTTTGTTGCTGGGTTGTTGCTGAGGTTTTTTTTTTCCTTTTCGGTTTAGATTTTTGTAAAGGCAAGAGAAAGGGAGGGAAATGAGTAATTACTGAGGTAGGAAAAAGAGGAAAGAGAGAAAGAATGGAAACGCAAAAGACAAAAATGAGAAGAAGGAAGGAAGGGGAAGGAAGGAAGGAAGAAACAAAGAGAAAGAAAGAAAGAAAGAAAGAGAAAGAAAGAAAGAGAAAGAAAGAAAGAAAAAGAGAAAGAAAGAGAAAGAAAGAAAGAAAGAGAAAGAAAGAAAGAAAGAAAGAGAAAGAAAGAAAAAAAGAGACAGAAGGGAGGAAGGAACGGAGGGGGGGAGTTTGAAAGAAAAAATGACAAAGAAAGAGAAAGAAGAAAGGAAAGAAGGCAGAGAAAGAAAAGAAGAAAAAGAAAGATGGAAAGGAAAGGAAAGAAGGAAGGAAGAAGAGAGAGAGAGAAAGAAAGAATGCAGAAAGAAACAAATGAAAGAGAAAGAAAAAAAGGAAGGTGGGGAGGGAGAAAGAGAAAGAAAGAAAGAAAGAGACAGAAGGGAGGGAGGAACGAACGGAGGGGGGGAGTTTGAAAGAAAAATGACAAAGAGAGAGAAAGAAGAAAGGAAAGAAGGAAGAGAAAGAAAAGAAGAAAAAGAAAGATGGAAAGGAAAGAAGGAAGGAAGAAGAGAGAGAGAAAGAAAGAATGCAGAAAGAAACAAATGAAAGAGAAAGAAAAAAAGGAAGGTGGGGAGGGAGAAAGAGAAAGAAAGAAAGAAAGAAAGAGACAGAAGGGAGGGAGGAACGAACGGAGGGGGGGAGTTTGAAAGAAAAATGACAAAGAGAGAGAAAGAAGAAAGGAAAGAAGGAAGAGAAAGAAAAGAAGAAAAAGAAAGATGGAAAGGAAAGAAGGAAGGAAGAAGAGAGAGAGAGAAAGAAAGAATGCAGAAAGAAACAAATGAAAGAGAAAGAAAAAAAGGAAGGTGGGGAGGGAGAAAGAGAAAGAAAGAAAGAAAGAAAGAAAGAGACAGAAGGGAGGAAGGAACGGAGGGGGGAGTTTGAAAGAAAAAATGACAAAGAGAGAAAGAAGAAAGGAAAAAAGGAAGAGAAAGAAAGAAAGGGGAGGAAAGGAAAGGAAAGGAGTTTTATAGGTGTAAGCATTCATCCCTCTGCTGTAATATTTTTGGGGAAATTCTCTAAATTATGTTGTGCAGCAAGTTAGTCCTCAGTGTTGGACATGCAAGTAAAGACAGGTCTCTCTTTGCTTTGACGGACAGCCCTCTCCCCTGCTGTGAAGATCAATGCCAAAGGCCGAGAGGTCATCTACCTGGCCAAGGGGGAGTCGGTGAAGTTGTGGTGTCCGTTTGAGCTGGAACCCCAAGACGATGGCCCCAGTGAGCTGGATATTGAGTGGACGCAGATGAATACGGACCCCACCAACTTGGACAATGTGGTGAGTTGGCGGTTATACAGATTCAATTCTTATTCCAACATTTCTTAACTTTACCAACTTTAAGAAGGGAGTGCTTTCATCACAGCGAGATATGTATATGTATGCATATGTGTGTATGTGTATATATGTATGTATATATGTATGTGTATATGTATATGTATGTGTATATGTGTATATATGTATGTATTGTGTATGTTTGTATATCATTTGTGGCCAGCTTTTAAGTGCCTAATACACCTTAGCTAATTTATACGACAAATGTGACAACCTCGTTTATTCCTTTCCCTAATAGTATCAAACTGACTATAGACCTCACAGCTTATGGATTGTAATTTTAGTAGTGTTGACAATGCATAATTGATAGACTGGATTTTATAATGGATTTTATCTGTTATTTATCATTTTATCCTACAACTTTTGGTTGTGTATTTACTAAGTGGTTTTATTTGTTTTGGTCTATGGCTGTAATAATAAATTTGAATTTGAACTCCCAGAATCCCCCAGCCAGCATGTTTTGAGATGGGTGGACATCCACTCCCAGAATCCCCCAGCCAGTATGCTTTGAGATGGGTGGACTTCCACTCCCAGAATCCCCCAGCCAGCATGCTTTGAGATGGGTGGACTTCCACTCCCAGAATCCCCCAGCCAGCATGCTTTGAGATGGGTGGACTTCCACTCTCAGAATCCCCCAGCCAGTATGCTTTGAGATGGGTGGACTTCCACTCTCAGAATCCCCCAGCCAGCATGTTTTGAGATGGGTGGACTTCCACTCTCAGAATCCCCCAGCCAGCATGCTTTGAGATGGGTGGACTTCCACTCCCAGAATTCCCCAGCCAGCATGCTTTGAGATGGGTGGACTTCCACTCCCAGAATTCCCCAGCCAGCATGCTTTGAGATGGGTGGACTTCCACTCCCAGAATCCCCCAGCCAGCATGCTTTGAGATGGGTGGACTTCCACTCCCAGAATCCCCCAGCCAGTATGCTTTGAGATGGGTGGACTTCCACTCTCAGAATCCCCCAGCCAGTATGCTTTGAGATGGGTGGACTTCCACTCTCAGAATCCCCCAGCCAGCATGTTTTGAGATGGGTGGACTTCCACTCTCAGAATCCCCCAGCCAGCATGCTTTGAGATGGGTGGACTTCCACTCCCAGAATTCCCCAGCCAGCATGCTTTGAGATGGGTGGACTTCCACTCCCAGAATTCCCCAGCCAGCATGCTTTGAGATGGGTGGACTTCCACTCCCAGAATCCCCCAGCCAGCATGCTTTGAGATGGGTGGACTTCCACTCCCAGAATCCCCCAGACAGCATAAGTCCAGATTTCATCCTAATAAGTTACCTTTCCTGAATTAATTGGGAAAATTAATTAGATTAATCAATGCATAACAATGCATAACTCTGGGCGCTGTGCTTAAGGTTGCTTGATCCGAATTGGCAAAGTCGAGAGAGAAAAACGAATCGAAGCTGATCAATAAAACAAAACAACTTTTATTTCTGCAATTTTGGATTGGAGAAATGATAGTACCATGAATATTGGTAGGCTTGCAAAAATGAAACAATATGAGACGTGGTCCAATTTCTAGATCAAAACGGAGAGGTTATTATTATTATTATTATTATTATTATTATTATTATTTACGATTTACGATTTTTAAAAAATTATTATTATTATTATTGTTGTTGTTGTTGTTGTTGATTTACGATTTACGATTTACGATTTACGATTGATGATGATGATTATTATTATTAATTGGATTTGCTATTGTATTCTGTTGATTTTATATGTTATAAGCCATACCAAGTCCTCGGAGAGGGACGGCATATTATTATTATTATTAATAATAATAATAGGCCGCTCCTCTCCAAGAACTCGGTGCGGCTTACAACATATAAAGACAACAGAATACAATAGCAAATCCAATTAATTAAAACTAAACAAACCATCTAAAATCCCCAATTATAATTAAAATCAGTCATGCCCATTCAAACAATTGAATCCGGTCTGTTTGCAAAAATGCAGCCAGGAGATCTCATGGCTCCTTAAATCAGTGATGGCGAACCTATGGCACGGGTGCTACCGGTGGCACGCGGAGCCATATCTGCTGGCACGAGAGCCGTTGCCCTAGCTCAATTCTAACGTGCATGTGTGTGCTGGCCAGCTGATTTTTGGCTCACACAGAGGCTCTGGGAGGGCGTTTTTGCCTTCCAGAGAGCCTCTGGGGGGATGGGGGAGGGCGTTTTTACCCTCCCGCAGCTCCAGGGAAGCCTTTGGAGCCTGGGGAGGGTGAAACATGAGCCTACTGGGCCCACCAGAAGTTGGGAAACAGGCCGTTTCTGGCCTCCAGAAGGCCTCCGAGGAGCAGGGGAAGCTGTTTTCGCCCTCCCCAGGCATTGAATTATGGGTGTGGGCACTCACGCATGCTCTTTCGGCACCCGAGGAAAAAAAGGTTCGCCATCATTGCCTTAAGCCAATCAGAAACCTCTCTCTCTCTCTCTCTCTTTTTGATTCAGCAGTGTTGTTCTCTGCTTCCTGCCCATCAGATCCTGAGCTATCAAGGCCACCAAGTGATCCACCCCGGATACCAATATTTGTACCCCAGGGGAGGGTCAGGAAACCAAGATGCCGGCCACTTTAATAACCCAAGATTTCAGCCAAGCGAAGGCGGTCAGCGGTTTGGGTCGGCCAACGATTGCTGCAATGGCTTATATCAGCGGGTCAACTTCGCCGTCCCGGATCCGAGCAAGCACGACGCGTCCATCAATCTGCAAAACGTCCAGATTTCTGACACGGCCACCTACGAGTGTAAAGTGAAGAAGACCTCAGTAGCCACACGGAAAGTGACCGTCAGAGTGCTGGGTGAGTAAGTGTGAACACTGGACAAGAGGAGAGCTCAGCACGATAGCGATAGCACTTAGACTTATATACCACTTTACAGGGATTTACAGCCTTCTCTACGCGGTTTACAGAGTCAGTACTTTGTAAAAACATATATCTTATATATTCAAAAAACTCTTAAAGTATAGCTTTTCATTATCTAATATTAAAACATTACAATAACCTTTACATTAATCGCTGGGGTCACCAAATTCAATTCTTATTTGAATCTTACAAATCTGCTAGGCTCATTATTAAAAAACACACAACAATTTTCTTATAATCTTTTAAGCCAAGTAAATTATATATAAAATTGTTGTGGTTAGCTCTGGTCCAGCTCCTGCCCCAAGGAATGTGGAGGTGGAGGTGGGGGAGACATCCACATGCCGCAGGCCTGTTTTGCTCCCAGTAGAATCTGCTGACAAAGTCTCCTCTGACCAAGGAAACGTGAGTGACAGGGAAGAGGGGAGTTTGGCAGACAGCCCAGGAGGAGATCAGTCATCTGTATCATCCCTGGATTCTGAACAAGAATTAATGACACATCCACACATGCGTAGAGTGATGCATAGGAGACAACAACTGAAGGATTATTACAAGAGAAAATGAGGCTACCTATGGTTGGGTGGGGCTGCTGTAATTAGTACTACAGATAAAAGTGCAGCCTGGTGTTTTAGCCTCATGGCAGTTTATCTGATTCATTGTTTTGTCAAGATCATGGTTTTTGCTGTTCAGGATTGTGTGTGTGGACTCTCTGGACTTTAGAATTGGACTCAATCTCCCAGTTATTGGGTGAGCAATTGGACTGCATTTAACCTGTGCCTTGTATGTACCAGAAAATCCCTTCGACGTTTAAAAAGGGAGCTGTTTCTGTTTTTCTGTTTATAAAAACTTTTGGGTTTTCCTTTTATCGTGTGGTGTGTGTCTTCCTGGACTAATTACCCTGTAATTACGGGCGGTTGAGACACACTGGCAGAACATATGAATTCTTCATATTACAGCAAAAAGAGCTATAAACCATAATTCTATACAGTGATCCCTCGATTAGTGCGGGGGTTACGTTCCAAGACCTCCCGCACTAATCAATTTTCCGCGGTATAGTGGTGCGGAAGTAAAAACACCATCTGCGCATGCGCGCCCTTTTTCCATGACCGCGCATGCGCAGATGGTGGAGCCGGGGAGCAACGAAAGTGCGGAAGCCGACAAAGATTGCTTTGAATGTCGGCTGCCCCCACCCCCCCAACACCCGCCCGCCCGCCGTTCACCCGCCCGCCCGCCCGCCCGTTCGCCCGCCCGGCCACTCGCTCGCTCGCCGCTCGAGAGCAAGAGGGGGAGAGATAGAGAAAGAGAGAGAAGGAAAGAAAGAGATGAGAGAGGGAGGAAGAGAGTGTGAGAGGAAGAAGCAAGATAGAGAAAGAGAGAGAGAAAGAAAGATGAGAAAGGAAGGAAGAGAGTGAGAGAGAGGAAGAAAGAGAGAGAGAGAAGAGTGGAAGGAAGAGAGAGAGAAATGATAGAAAAAAGGGGAGAAAAAAAGAGAAATGAGAAAATGATTGAAGCAGAGAATGACAGGAAAGAAAGAGAAAGAGACAGAGAAGTGACTCTTGGTGATGACGTATGACGTCATCGGGTGGGAAAAACCGTAGTATAGCAAAAAAAACGTGGAGTATTTTTTAATTAATATTTTTTTTAAAACCGTGGTATAGCGTTTTGCACGAATCGAGACCGCACTAATCGAGGGATCACTGTATATCTAATAAAATAGTTATTCTAATAAGAAAGTAATATCATATTTTATGCTAAAGTAAATTATATATAAAGTAAATTTGACTATCACAACTAAAAAACCCTAAATAACTTTTCGTTTTTTTAAAAAAAATTAGTTAATTTGAACATGTGTGCTTTTCTCAATAAAGAGTTTGATTTTTTCATAAAACAAAGGATTTTTGAGTCGGAGGGTTCACTCCGAGGGCCGTGCACAGAACAACGAGGTGGACAATACTTTCGATACTAAGTGACCCCCTGTTTTCGTCCCTCTTCCAGAGAAACCCTCGATTCCACATTGTTCGATCTCAGGCAAGGTTTTCCTCGCCAACGAAATTACCCTCCACTGCGGCTCTCAAATCGGCACGCCTCCACTCATGTACCGCTGGACCAAAATCGCAGATTACCCCATCGAGAGTGAGCTGCCCGAGAATACCATAGCAGGTGAGATAAACCATGAGAGTGCCCCAAAAGTTGGCGGGATGGGGATGCAGGAACCTCGTTGGAAAGGAATGGAAAGAGAAAACCTAGGAAAAAACAGGATGAAACTTGATTTGATTAAAAGTCTTCATGCATGACTTTAAAAACCCCTGTTTATAGCATCAATGGAGTGCCCTGGGATGTCCTGGACTCCAAGTCCCATCAGCCCCAGCCTGAAAAATGAAATTATTGGTTTAACACACCTAAAGGAGGCTGGCTGGGTTAGAGAGCATTGGGAAGAAATAATAATCTTTATTCTTTTTCCTTCATCCTTTTATTATATTTTGGTTTGGTTTTATTGTGTACCACAATGGAGTCAGTTTGGAGTTGTGTGGTGTCTAAAATTGAATCAATAACTTTTTTAAAAAATGAGGGACAAAATATAAAGGAAACTTTCTGGGATAGTTGGATGGAGAGAGAGAGAGAGAGAGAGAGAGAGAGAAATGAGTGGGTGGATGGATGGATGGACAAATTGTTGATGGATGATTAAGTGGATAATGAGATAGACACACAGACAGACAGAGACAGATAGATCTATCTATCTTATATCACATATCTTATATCCCATCTATCAGATAGGATATATAATATGTGATATAAGAGACAGAGAGATAGATTATTATTATTATTATTATTGTTGTTGTTGTTGTTGTTATTATTATTATTATAGTTAGGATATTTGATGTGATATAAGATAGATAGATTTAATATTATTATTATTATTATTATTTAATTAATTAATTAAATTTGTATGCTGCCCTTCTCCAAAGGTTCGGATAGATAATGATAGATAATGATAGATAGATGATGAATAGATAGATAGATAATAGAGATCGATAGACAGACAGGATATATGATGGGTAGGTGGGTGGGTGGGTGGGTGGGTGGATGGATGGATGGATGGATGGATGGATGGATGGATAGATAGATAGATAGATAGATAGATAGATAGATAATGATAGATAGGATATATGATATGTGATAGATAAATACATAGATGATGGATGGATGGATGGATAAAGAGGTAAAACAAACAGATATCTCCTCCTTTCATAGATGGAAGGATGGATGAGTAGAGGAACAGACAGACAGACAGACAGACAGACAGACAGACAGACAGACAGACAGACAGACAAATAGACTCTTACACCTTTCTCGGCCTTTCTCTCCTCTGAAGGTTCCAATCCCGGGGACTTAGTCATTCCCAAAGTATTGCCTAACCATCTTGGAGTTTACCAGTGCATCGTCTCCAACAAAGTCGGGTCAGCGCGGTGCTCATTGGAGGTCTCGCATGGTAAGTGAAACACCACTTTCTATCCATTCCTCAAGCCCCGGGGTTGAGTGAGAAAGAAAGGAAAGAAGGAAAGAAGAAAAGTAAGAAAGAGAGGAGGAAAAGCATAATGGAAGGAAGGAAGGAAAAAAGAAGGAAAAAAGGAAGGAAGGAAGGAAGGAGAGGGAGGAAGGAGGAAGGAAGAAAGGGGAAGGAAGGGAAGGAAGGAAGGAAGAAGAAAAGTAAGAAAGAGAGGAGGAAAAGCAAAATGGAAGGAATGAAGGGAAAAAGAAGGGAAAAAGGAAGGAAGGAGAGGGAGCAGGGGGGAAGGAAGAAAGGGGAAGGAAGGGAAGGAAGGAAGAAGAAAAGAAAAGAGAGAAGGAAGGAAAAGCAAAATGGAAGGAAGGAAGGAAAAAAGAAGGAAAAAAGGAAGGAAGGAAGGAAGGAGAGGGAGGAAGGAGGAAGGAAGAAAGGGGAAGGAAGGGAAGGAAGGAAGGAAGAAGAAAAGTAAGAAAGAGAGGAGGAAAAGCAAAATGGAAGGAATGAAGGGAAAAAGAAGGGAAAAAGGAAGGAAGGAGAGGGAGGAGGGGGGAAGGAAGAAAGGGGAAGGAAGGGAAGGAAGGAAGAAGAAAAGAAAAGAGAGAAGGAAGGAAAAGCAAAATGGAAGGAAGGAAGGAAAAAAGAAGGAAAAAAGGAAGGAAGGAAGGAAGGAGAGGGAGGAAGGAGGAAGGAAGAAAGGGGAAGGAAGGGAAGGAAGGAAGAAGAAAAGTAAGAAAGAGAGGAGGAAAAGCAAAATGGAAGGAAGGAAGGAAAAAAGAAGGGAAAAAGGAAGGAAGGAGAGGGAGGAGAGAGGAAGGAAGAAAGGGGAAGGAAGGGAAGGAAGGAAGAAGAAACAAAAAGAGAGAAGGAAGGAAAAGCAAAATGGAAGAAAGGAAGGAAAGGGCACCCACATGCCTACCACCACTGTCCTAATAGCTTGATGTATTCATAACATTTATATTTTTTCTGTAATCTTATATATGCTTGACAAAATAAATAAATACTGTATTTAAGACACACTTTAAGACACACTGGAGTATAAGACGCACCTTAGTTTTTGGGGAGCAAAATAGGGGGGGGGATCTGCCTATCAGGTATTCATCTAGTTAGTGTCCTTAGTCTAATCGGCTTCAGCACATTATTTTATCCCCTGGTTAGGGCTTAAAAAACTTTATTCTGAAAGAGTAACAATGAAAGAGCCTGCAAGCCAGTAAGAGCTGGGAAGCACCTCGTTAGGGCTGGAAAGAAACTTATTCGGAGCAAATAGAGCAATGGAAAAAAAAGCCTGCAAAGACTTAGCACTGGAAAAACATTATTCGGAGAGATTAACAATGAAAGAGCCCGCAAGGTAAGAGCTGGGGGGAAAAAGCTTTGAAAAAGCTACGTTGAGAGTATAAGCCACACCCACATTTTCAGCCTCTTTTAGGGAGGAAAAGGGTGCGTCTTTTACTCCGAGAAATACGATAAATAAAAAATAAATAAAAGGAAAAGATAAGGAAAAGCGAAAAGGAAGGAAAGAAAGAAGGAAGGAAGGAAGGAAGGAGTGGAAGTCTTCAGACACAAGGGAAACAACAGCATATTCTCTAGAAAGACATGCAGATCACAGCTAAATTAGGCAACGTAGCCAGCATCTTTTACTATGATCCATGATCCAATTCCTTGGCACAAGCAGTCCCTTCCAGCCAATGGCATCTCACTTCAGTGTCCTCAATATCATCTATCTCTTTTTCTCCTCCTCTTCCTCCTCCTTTCTGCCTTCTTTCTTCTTTCCTCCTCCTCCTTCTTCTCCTCCCGCCTCCTCTTCCTTCTTTTTTGTTCTTGTTCTTCTTGTCTTTCTCCTCTTCCTCCTCCTTCCTTCTTTCCTCCTCTTCCTCCTCCTCCTCTTCTTCTTCTTCCTCTTCTTCTTCCTCTTCCTCTTCCTTCTCCTCCTCTTCCTTCTCCTCCTCTTCCTACTCTACCACCTCCTCCTCCTCCTCCTCTTCTTCTTCTTCCTCTTCCTTCTCCTCTTCTTCCTCCTCCTCTACCACCACCTCCTCCTCCTCTTCCTCCTCCTCCTTTTCCTCCTCCTTCTCCTCTTCTTCCTCCTCCTTCTTCTTCCTCTTCCTTCTCCGCCTCCTCCTCTTCTTCTTCCTCTTCTTCCTTCTTCCTCTTCTTCCTCTTCTTCCTCCTACTCCTCTCCCCCCTCCAGATTCCCCCCTCCTGACCATCATCGTGGGAGCCGTGCTGGGCTCGCTGCTTTTCCTGGTGCTCCTCATCTGTCTCATCGTCTGTCTCGTCCGCTGTTGCAAGAAGAAGAAGAAGGACAAATGTAGCCAGAAGGAGTCCAGTCAAATCAGGTGAGGGTGGGTGGTGGTCAGGGAGGGAGGGAGGGCTTTGAGGGAGATACAAGGACAGAGTCCATCCCAGCCATGTTCCATGTCTTCCTGAATTTATCCTTGAATGAGCTGTATTCAAGAATTGGTCTGGCGAATGTTTTGTATGCTCTGGTTAGTAGTGTTGAGATTACTGTAGAAGAAGCTACGTAGGACGAGGTTAACAACTAACATTTGTTAGCTGCTCTGAGTCAACTTTGGAATGAGCGGCATATAAATATAATACAATACAGTACAGTACAATACAATTACAATACAATTGCAATACAATTGCAATACAATTGCAATACAATACAATTACAATACAATACAATACAATAACAATATAATACAATACAATTACAAATACAATACAATACAATATAATTACAGTACAATACAATAACAATAACAATACAATACAATACAATTACAATACAATTACAATACAATTACAATACAATTACAATACAATTACAATACAATTACAATACAATTACAATACAATTACAATACAATACAACACAATTACAATACAATACAATACCAATACAATACCAATACAATACACAAATATTCGAAGCCTTTTTTGGCGATGCTATTGCAGTGGGCTTTCGCACAGGTCATTTGATTGGAATACTCCAAGGTATTTTACGGAGTGAGGGTTGTCTGTAAGGTCTTATTTATTCATATTGTATTTGGTGTGCTGATTCTTTTTGCCAATGTGTAGGACACATTGTGCCTAAGTGTGCCTAAAAGCCTCAGAAGAGAAGGATTTAGGGGTCGGGATTTCTGACAGTCTCCAAATGGGTGAACAGTGCGGTCAGGCGGTAGGGAAAGCGAGTAGAATGTTTGGCTGCATAGCTAGAGGTGTAACAAGCAGGAAGAGGGAGATTGTGATCCCGCTGTATAGAGCGCTGGTGAGACCACATTTGGAATACTGTGTTCAGTTCTGGAGACCTCACCTACAAAAAGATATTGACAAAATTGAACGGGTCCAAAGATGGGCTGCAAGAATGGTGGAAGGTCTTAAGCATAAAACGTATCAGGAAAGACTTCATGAACTCAATCTGTATAGTCTGGAGGACAGAAGGAAAAGGGGGGACATGATCGAAACATTTAAATATGTGAAAGGGCTAAGTAAGGTTCAGGAGGGGAGTGTTTTTAACAGGAAAGTGAACCCAAGAACAAGGGGCCACGATCTGAGGTGAGTTGGGGGAAAGATCAGAAGCAACATGAGAAAATATTATTTGACCAAAAGAGTAGTAGATGCTTGGAACAAACTTCCAGCAGACATGGTTGGTAAATCCACAGGAACTGAATTTAAACATGCCTGGGATAAACATCTATCCATCCTGAGATAAAATACAGGAAGTAGTATAAGGGCAGACTAGATGGACCATGAGGTCTTTTTCTGTCGTCAATCTTCTATGTTTCTATGTTTCAAAATATCTTTTAAGGCTGCCCTTTGCGCCACGTCTCTCTCTCTCTCTCTCTCTCTCTCTCCTGGGCTTCCTTGGAAACAGATCCTAAAATTCTACACAGAAGAGTTAAGAATTTTTACTTCCCCCCTCCAGAGTAGATACCGCTGCCCCACGGCCCAGACCCGAGAGCCGTAACAGCAGCTTACGATCTGTCTTGGGGTACATCCCCCATAACATGAACTTCATGCAACGTCGAAAATACGAGTCCCCCCGGGAACAAGAAGGGGTCGAGATGATCTCTCCGAATCAAGACCCAGAGCTGAGTTCGAATTCCTGTGCCTCGCCCCCATCCTGCGGCCATCCTTCCACAGTCACCACCAAGGCCCGCGTCCACTACAACCCCAGCGGGCCTTCCTACAGCCATGGGAAATCGGCTGCCTCTTCTAACCCTCCGTGCCACGAGAGCCCGAATTCGGATTCTCCCATTTGTGACCGGGACGCAACCTACGGAAAACGGAGCCACCCGGGACAATTTGGGGGTGTTCCCGTAATGATGCAGGCGAAAACCCGTGAAGGACTCGTCATTTAAGCCTCCTGCTCTTTATTTTGTTTGCCCCCCCCCCCCGAATATTTGTAAACAGCGGGGTCTGAATTCCAAAATGTCAACAAATAGGATCTAATCTTGCCACCAATTATCTATCTATCTATATAAAAACAAACAATAATTCATTGTTTTCCAATCTGCTGACTGGAATCTACAATTCTACACAGACAAAGCCTACACCCATGGTGATATATCAACAAGAGCTGTATCCAAACACCAAATTGCAAAAGAAATAAGAAAAAAAAGGACACAATTCTTTCACTTTATTATATATTTTTTTTTTTTCACCCAAGTACGGAGGGACATTATGTGTTTTTTGGTTTTCCCCCTTTGTATTATCTTTTATTCCCTCAGCTTAGCTGAGGTGTGGCAATCTGCTGGGCCGCACAAATCAGCTGAGGTAAATAACAAAGGAATATAGCTGAGGTAAAAAACCAAGGGAATATAGGTGAGATAAAAACCAAGGGAATATAGCTGAGGTAAAAAACCAAGGGAATATGAGGGTGGGTGGGTGGGGCCAGTCAGAGGTGGGTATTTGCTGGTTCTCCGAATGACTCAAAATTTGCGCTAATGGTTCACGTGAACGATACAAATCGGCTGAATAACACCTCTGACTGGCCCCGCCTTTTAAAGGAGAATGCGAACCAAACCCGACGTTTTATTATGATCTCTCCTACCATCAGCCGGTGATTCAGACTAGATTTAGTATTTATTTATTTTTTGGTCTGGCTATCAAGTTCTTCCAATTACGATACGATGACGATGATGATTTGGCTCTTCTGAATTTGAGAATTTGAGTTCTTGAATTGGAGAAAAATTAGGTTGTTGATTTTTATCCTCCCTCTCCAAATGTGGACACTTTTAATTCCACCTTCGGTCTCGCTACAAGATTATTTAATTAGACATAACATGCAGTATCGGGGTAGCTACCATCATGGATAAGGACGGCGCACCAGTAGCAAAAATTAAGCTTTGCTTCTGCTGTGGTGCATGAACCTGCGCGCCCTCAACAACAAGCAAAATCCTGTGAGGGGAATGCCGCGTGTGGTGTGAGATTTCAGCATTTTTTTTGCTTCGGCGCATGCACAGAAACGAAAGAATTGCCAAAATCTCTCTCGTGCACATCCCTTTGTGAGATTTGGCTTCCCAAGCAAAGCTGCCCGCACAGCGCACGGATAGCATCAGAATCGTGAATCCGCCCTTGGTAGCATGCGCCAGCCTGTGACTGACAGGGTGACAGATTTTCATTTTGTTGAACATAAAAACCTGACAGGTTTTCATCCTGTTGAAGGTAAAACAACTCACTCCTCAACGCTTTGCCGTCGGAAGGAAAAGGCGTAGAAATTCTCTTAATAAAACAAAAATGTTGTTACCAAAATGACTCAGGTCGTTGTTTTTACAAATGGCCAATTCAACATCCGCCGAGGATTAAAAAAGGCAGCTGTTGTGTCAGATGTCTTCCTGGCTTGATTGTGTGTAGGCAGTCCTTGAATTATGACCCCAATTGAGTCCAAAATTTCTGTTGCTAAACAAGACAGTAATGCACTGAAATTTGCCACCGTATTATGACTATTATTGCCACGGTTGTTAAATGAATCACTGCTATTAAGTCAGTGACATCGTTGTTAAATAAATCTAGCTTCCCCCCTTGATTTGAGTTGTCAGAAGGTCGCAAAGGGGGATGGCGTGACCCTGGGATCTCAATTTTGATCCCCTGATCCCAATGTGGTAACTGCGAAAAACCATCCCAACTTTTTTCAGCGCTTCTTTCAGCGCTGTCGTAACTTCGAACGGTCGCTAAATGAATGTTCTAAGTTGAGGACTACCTGTAGTGCAAAAAAGCAACACTGGAAACATCATTTGCCAAGTGCTTGAAAGTTTATCCCACAGGGATCCGCGCTCACCACTCCTAAATAGCTTTTTTCAAGTGCTGTCATAACTTTGAACAGTCGCTAAATGAACTTTCGCAAATGGAGGACTATTTTATACACCTTGATAAGTCTGGATTTTATTTTCCTCAGGAAATGCTTGTCTAATGAGCTGGCTTGCCAAAGAAACTCCCAAAGTTTTTAATGTGACGGCCGGCTGAATCCTCAAAACAAAACTGTCCCATTTTTCTCTGATTCACATAAACCTGAATTGCAAGCTGTCTTGCGAGATTCTTTTTTCTCTCATTTTGTCACCAAACAAATGAATTGACCTTTCCACGGTTCATATTAGACCACGTTTAAGAGACGGTGCAAAATACACATGTTGGTTTGTTGGCTTTACTTTGGAGAAACCTTCCTAGTGGGGTCATTCTTTGTCAAGTGGACCAGGTGTCCACTTGATTGATTTTTGCAGCCTTATTTGAAAAGAAACCATCACAAAAACTATATATATGACAGAAAAAAACCCATCCTCTTTCTAATGAAATAAAAATGGAGAGGACTGAAGGTGAGAAAACAGAAAGCTCTTTTTCCTCACCTTCAATCATCTTCATTAGAAAGAGCAAGTTTTTTTTCTATCCCTCACTGTTTTCTCACCTTCAATCATTTTCATTTTTATTTCATTAGAAACAGGAAGGGTTTTTTTCTGTCATATATGTAGTTTTTGTGATGGTTTCTTTTCAAATAAGGCTTCAATTTCACCTGGTCCACTTGGCAAAGAATGACCCAATGGTTAATTTATTAGAATTTTAGATATTTGTATTGTATATTGTTTTGATCTGTTGTCAGCTGCCCCGAGTCCTTGGAGAGGGGTGGCATATCAATCAATCAATCAATCAAACAAACAAGCAAACAAACAAGCAATAAACAAACAAACAAACACACACACAAATAATTTTCTTGGGCAGTTAAGGCAATAGGGAAGAAGAGACCAAATTTCCCAGCCGTGGAAGATTCTATTAATCAAAACCCTGCAATCAAATATGGAGAATCCTCAATTTATGACCAGCATGGAGCCCAAAACGTCTCGCTGCTTAAACGAGACGATTGTCAGATACGTTTCCACCTCATGGAATGTATGTGACTTTTTCCCTGTCATGAGTAAATCTCTGTCGTTCTTACATTAGTCACACGGCCGTTAAGTGAATCTGGCTTCCCCCATTGATAGAAGGTCACAAAAGGGGATCATGTGACACTCCCCTGGGACACTGCAACCATCATACATATGAGTCGGTTACCAAGCGTCACAATTTTGACCCCCTTATGGGGATGCCGCCATAGTCTGGATTTTATTTCCCTCAGGAAATGCTTTGTCTAATAAGCCGGCCTGCCATGAGCAGTCATAAGTGTGAAAAACTGTCCCAAATCCCTTTTTTTCAGTGCGTTGTAACTTTGAATGGTCACTAAACAAACCGTTGCAAGTCAAGGACTACCTATATGTAAATATTCTTTGATTGACGGATGCAGTTGTGGCTGGAATTTCTGAACAAGGTGGAAATGCAATTACAATGTTGTTCAGCATTCAATCTTGACCAACAATGCACGCTCGTTCCCTTCTCCAGTGTGATTGCGGGTCAAAACTGGTTGTTGACTGAGGATGGAGCAGCCTGATACTGTTCATCTTTTTTTAACGACCCCATAATCCTTTGCGGGGTGGAATCTGGCCAACTGAATGGAGCTAGTAGAGCGTTTAGTGGCCCATTGCCCTTCTTGTTGCCAGTGCGGAGTTTCGTTGATATATTCTCAACGTGCCCAGAGAGAGAAATACGTACTGTCTCTACCTAGGATCGAACTCACAGCCCTTCCGATTGCAAGGCACGAGCTCCACCTCTAGGCTACCACATTACTGAACAGCCTAATCCTATTGATAACCATCAATGTTGAATGCCTAGATTGGTCAGATGGCATCTACCATCCAGGACCAAGAATGATCAACATTCGCTTAAGCAGGAAGTCGACTTCTCTGGATGTCCATCAAAGCTTTCTGGTTAACACAGAACGTTCTATGACCCTTTGATAGGTTGCATTGGCCTACGAAACCTCCTGATCCAAGTTCGTGGGAGTTTTCACCACAAGCCGAGGGTGGTGGTTTGAACCTGGTTTGTTATCTTTTGCTGTTGGGTTTGCTGTCCAAACTCAACCTGTATTTCTACCGGGTGATTCAGTAAACAGGAAAGGTTGTTAACCTGGAGGAAGTTGAACCTAGTCTCTCCCTGTCGAATTAAATTGGATATCTTGCAATTTATCTGGGTGAGCGTGCAA
The DNA here is from genome assembly GCF_031021105.1 of Erythrolamprus reginae. Taxonomy (NCBI): domain Eukaryota; kingdom Metazoa; phylum Chordata; class Lepidosauria; order Squamata; family Dipsadidae; genus Erythrolamprus; species Erythrolamprus reginae. Next base: position 7,964,665 of record NC_091962.1, on the reverse strand, counting down.
ACCTTTCTATACGTGTGCAGAAAGATCTCTTCCCCTTGTTTGGATTTGGAGATCCGGAAGGAACCAGATCAAATGTCAAATTGGATCTATACTGCTCAAAAAATAAAATAAAAGGAGACACTCAAAGAACACATCCTAGATCTGAACGAATGAAACATTCTCGTTGAGTATTTCATTTGCACAACTGCACCACAGCATGTGAAATTGACTGTCAATCAGTGTTGCTTCCTAAGTGGACAGATTAATTTCACAGAAGTTTGATTTACTTGGAGTTATATTCTGTCGTTTAAGTGTTCCCTTTATTTTTTGAGCAGTTTATTATGCTCAGCTGAATTTCATTGGTTTGTTTATTTATTCATTCATTCACTCACTCACTCACTCACTCACTCACTCATTCATTCATTCATTCATTCACTTATTTAGTCCAATACACAATGAGGGTTTTAGTGGGTATATATCTATATACACATAGTAAAATACATGATGAAGGTTATAGAGGAGATACTCATAGTAAAATATATCTAAGAAAGAATAGAAAAGAAGATAAAGTAATAGAACATATCAATGAAAGAATAGAAGAAGAGATATAGGAATGGAAGAAAGGTATAGGAGATATAGGAGAGCAATAGGACAGGGGACGGAAGGCACTCTAGTGCACTTGTACTCGCCCCTTACTGACCTCTTAGGAATCTGGATAGGTCAACCGTAGATAATCTAAGGGTAAAGTGTTGGGGGTTTGGGGATGACACTATGGAGTCCAGTAATTAGTTCCACGCTTCGACAACTTGGTTACTGAAGTCATAATTTTAACAGTCAAGTTTGGAGCGGTTAATATTAAGTTTAAATCTGTTGTGTGCTCTTGTGTTGTTGTGGTTGAAGCTGAAGTAGTCGCCGACAGGCAGGACGTTGCAGCATATGATCTTGTGGGCAATACTTAGATCTTGTTTAAGGCGTCTTAGTTCTAAACTTTCTAGGCCCAGGATTGAAAGTCTAGTCTCGTAGGGTCCTCTGTTTCGAGTGGAGGAGTGAAGGGCTCTTCTGGTGAAGTATCTTTGGACATTTTCAAGGATGTTGATGTCTGAGATGCGATATGAGTTCCAAACAGACGAGCTGTATTCGAGGATGGGTCTGGCAAAAGTTTTGTAAGCTCTGGTAAGTAGTGTGAGATTGCCAGAGCAGAAGCTACGTAGGGTTAGGTTTACAACTCTTGAAGCCTTCTTGGCTATATTGTTGCAGTGGGCTTTGGCACTTAAATCTTTTGTTATTAGTATACCAAGGTCTTTAACCGAGTGGGGATTATCTGTGATAATTTGATTATCACATTTGAATGGGATCAACCTTCTGCGCTATACAGATAGTAAAAAAATAAAATAAAAATAGAAAGGCAAAATTGGAAGGGACCTTGGAGGTCTTCTAGTCCAGCCCCCTGGTCTATATACCATTTCAGACAGTGATTTGTAGTCCTCGAGTTACGATCATTGTTGAGCCCAAAACATTTGCTGCTAAGTGAGACGGTTGCTGAGAATATTGGATGCTTTACAATTATTATTATTTTTTGCCGCAGTTGTTAAGCAAGTCGTTCTCGTCGTTAAGTGAAGCATGAGGTTGTTAAGTGAATTGGGTGCCCCCTCTCATTTACTTGTTGGGAAGGGATAGGTTACGGGGCCACCTCCTCCCTCATACTTCGCTGTGGTCAGTCAGAGTTGGCCTTCTCCAGGTCCCGTCCACCAAACAATGTTGGCTGGGAAGAGCCTTCTCTGCGGTGGCTCCAACCCTTTGGACCCAACTCCCCCCAAGAGATCTGTACTATCTCCACCCTACCAGTCTTCCGGAAAGCCGTTAAGACCTGGCTTTTCTGGCAGGCCTGGAATTTATTTTATTTTTATTTATTTTATTTATTTATTTAGTCCAATACATAATACACATTGAAGAGAATAGATATATAGTAATATAACTAAAGAAACCAATGGAAGAAAAGATATAAAAGTATAGGTGAACAAATTTGAAAGGAAGAAAAGATAAATGAGATAAGGAGAGACAATTGGACAAGGGACGGAAGGCACACTGGTGCACTTATGCACGCCCCTTACTGACCTCTAAGGAACCTGGAGAGGTCAATCGTGGATAGTCTAAGGGAAAAATGTTGGGGGTTAGGGGTTGACCCTACTGAGTCAGGTAATGAGTTCCATGCTTCGACAACTCAGTTGCTGAAGTCATATTTTTTACAGTCAGGTTTGGAGCGGTTAATATTAAGTTTGAATCTGTTGCGTGCTCTTGTGTTGTTGCGGTTGAAGCTGAAGTAGTCATTGACAGGTAGAACGCTGGTATGTTTTTTTATATTACAATAATCCCTCGCTACTTCGTGGTTCATCTTTTGCGGATTCACTACTTCACGGATTTTCGAAGGGGGCTTAAATCCATTGAAAATTTTAAATCCATTAAAAATTCATAAAATTCTTCTAAGGTACTACTGTGCTCTGTTAAAGAAACTGGTAGGATATCACATCTAGTTCCAGCTGAGAAACATTATACAATGAGTGTTTAATGCAATGGGATGGTTTTAAAAGTCCAAATACTCATTAAATACATACAAATATATCTTTCCTCTACTTCATGGAAATTCATTTTTCACGGGTGGTCTTGGAACGCATCCCCCGCGAAAAGCGAGGGATCGCTGTATTGTTATTATTGATTTTTGTTATTAGATTTTAACTATTGTTATTGTTCTTGTATTTATTCCGAGTCCTTTTGCAGTGAGGGGCATATAAATACAATAAATAAATAAGTAAATAAAATACAGGACCCCCAAACAATACAATCATTATTAAATACAGGCCGGGTGCCATGGGAACGTCGTAAGTCTGAAAACCGGTCACAAGTTGCTTTTTCCTTTCAATACAGGTAGTCCTCGACTTACAACAGTTCAGTTTAGTGACTGTTCAAAGTTACAACAGCATTGATAAAAGCGACTTAGGACCAGGGGCGGCTTCTAACTTACCTTCCCTGCCGATTCGCCTTGCAACGGAAGGGCACATTTTGCACACAAACACAAACACAGGCGAGTGAAGCAAGCACATGCCTCTGTGTCCCCTCCTGGAAATGACCCTTTGCGCTTGTGCAGAGGGTTTTTTGGCAATCTGCAGTGACCAAAGGACCAGTTCGGGAGCATGGACCACCGATCATCGCTGCCGATTTTCGGCGAGCAATGGGAAATTTCTGCTATCGGTTCTATAGAACTGGTGCGAACGGACAACTTCTCATGCTTAGGGCCGTTTTTCACAGTTACAACAATTGGTGTACGATCGTGTGATCAAAATTCAGACTCCAGCAAAGGGAAGGAACGTGAAGTTGGTTCATTTGATCAAGATTAAAACACAGGTACTCCTCGATTTAACGACCCTCAGAGAGCCCAAAATTTCCAGGGCTAAGCGAGGTCGCTGATATGTTCTTACGTTCTATAGAACTGGTGCAAATGGACAATATCCCATGCTTAGGACCGTTTTTCACAGTTATGACATTTGCCGGCGTCTTTGCGATTGTGTGATCAAAATTCAGACTCGGGGCAAGTGTTTCATAATTATGACGGTCACAATTATCCTGTGTGTGTGTGTGTGTGATGTGATCTTCCTTTGTGGCCTTCCGACCAGCGAAGTTCATTGTGGGAAGCCGGATTCACTTAACAACGGTGCGACTAAGTTAACAACAAGATAGGTCATAAAATTTACTCCGCAAATGTCTCAGTTAACAAGGTTCCGTTGTGGCTGTAAGTCGAGGACTCACCTGTTGTAACATCGAACGGTCACTAAACAAGTAGTTGCAAGTGGGAGACAGCCTGTATTGGTTGGAAAAATGCTTCCCAGGATTCACTCGGGAAAAAGTTTTTGGCCACAGTGATCGAAAACCAGCAAGGGAAACTACCAACTTCAGCTGATCGTTGGATAAGGTGGAAAAGGATTGGCTTGCTGTGACTACTAACCACATCAGTTTCGGTGTGTTTTTACCCGCAACCCACAAACAACAGGAGTTGTTCCCACACACCTCCTTCAGATGCTAGGAAGTAAGCCAAAGCAGATGCTTATCTAAACCGATTGACCTAATTCTTTGGATGACAACTTGCAACACAAAACCAGCCGTTTACACCAAGATAAGAACTACTGTATGTGAACTCCAGCAAAGGGAAGGAACACAAAATTGGTTCATTTGATCGAGATTAAAACATAGGTACTCCTCGACTTAACGACCCTCAGGGAACTCAAAATTTCCAGGGCTTACCAAGGTAGCTGTTAAATGAATTTGGCCTCATTTTACTGACTTCCCCACCTTGTTAAGTGAATCACCATGGAGTTGCTAAGTTAGTCACACGGTCGTTAAGTGAATTTGGCTTCCTCATTGACTTGGCTTGTTGGAAGGTCGCAAAGGGGATCACGTGACAACCCTCGCTCCCGGGATGCTGCGACCGTCATAAATAAACCTGTTGAATTTTGATTGTGTGACCACAGAGATATTGCAACGGTCACAAGATTGCTGTATTTTAACAAAAAGCGATGTTAATTCGCTTATTTATTTATCAAGAATTGTCCTAAAAATGCGAGCTCCAAGTAAAGTAATAAATAGATTAGATTAGATTTATTGGATTTATATGCCGCCCCTCTCCGCAGACTCCGCAGACAAATGAAAAGGCCATAGACATCACAATCTCCAAAACATTTAAAATGTATTTAAAACTACTAAAAATTACTAAGCTTACGTCAGTCTCTACTGACGTCATCAGAGTATTAAAATCCCCATTGAAGAAATGCTTGCTTTTATATAATGCGGAGAGGGGCGGCATACAAATCTAAATAATAAATAAATAAATAAATAAATAAAATAAATTTAGTCATTGTGCACGTAATGGGCCCACACCCTTTCTTACAGACACACACAACACACACACACAGAGTCCTCAACTTACAACCATTTTATTTAGTAACTGCTCAATGTTATAGCAGCCTTCAAAAAACGGACTTAAGACAGGTCCTCGCATCTTTGACTGTTTCAGGAACACGTCCTTAAAATTCAGGTGTTTGGCAACAGAGATGTATACTGCTCAAAAAAAAAAAAAAGGGAACACTTTAAACAACACAATATAACTCCAGGTAAATCCAACTTCTGTGAAATCCAACCGTCCACTTAGGAAGCAATACTGATTGACAATCAATTTCATTTTGTTGTCAGCACGTTCAACTTTGTACTTAAGAACTTAATTCGTTCCGTGACCAGGTTCTTAAGTAGAAAAGTTTGTAAGTAAAAGCAATTTTTTCCATAGGAATCAATGTAAAAGCAAATAATGCGTGCAAACCTATTAGGAAAGGAATAAAAGCTTGGAATTTGGGTGGGAGGAGGAGGAGGAAGAAGAGGAAGAGGAGGAGGACAGTCGCTGACCAGAGCGAAGGGAGTATTTCTTTTCCCTGGGCGCCGGCAGAAGTTTATTCCCTCTCCAAGTGCCCAGAAAAAGGAAAATGCTTCGTTCGCTCTGGACTGCCAAAGCCTCCTTAAGCGCCACCGAAAGGCTCCTCTGGCAGCCCAGAAAAGCCCGAGATGCCCGGGATTAAAGAGGGAAGGGCAGGAAACTGGATGGGCCTTCGTGCCGCTTTCAAATTTCCTGGGAAATTTTTACAGGCTCGGGTTCTTAAGTAGAAAATGGTTCTTAAGAAGAGGCAAAAAAATCTTGAACACCCAGTTCTTATCTAGAAAAGCTCTTAAGTAGAGGCGTTCTTAGGTAGAGGCACCACTGTATCTCTCTTTCTCTCATCCTTCCATCTGTCCATCCATCTTAAGAAGAAATCTTGACCGATTGATTGCCACAGCTGCTGAGTTCACAAGGTCAGCTTTGATCTGTGCTTGGGAGAAGGGAAGGAGCTTGTTGTCCGGGCTCGGGTTCTTAAGTAGAAAATGGTTCTTAAGAAGAGGCAAAAAAAATCTTGAACTCTCGGTTCTTATCTAGAAAAGTTCTTAAGTAGAGGCGTTCTTAGGTAGAGGCACCACTGTATCTCTCTTTCTCTCATCCTTCCATCTGTCCATCCATCTTAAGAAGAAATCTTGACCGATTGATTGCCACAGCTGCTGAGTTCACAAGGTCAGCTTTGATCTGTGCTTGGGAGAAGGGAAGGAGCTTGTTGTCCGGGCTCGGGTTCTTAAGTAGAAAATGGTTCTTAAGAAGAGGCAAAAAAAATCTTGAACTCTCGGTTCTTATCTAGAAAAGTTCTTAAGTAGAGGCGTTCTTAGGTAGAGGCACCACTGTATCTCTCTTTCTCTCATCCTTCCATCTGTCCATCCATCTTAAGAAGAAATCTTGACCGATTGATTGCCACAGCTGCTGAGTTCACAAGGTCAGCTTTGATCTGTGCTTGGGAGAAGGGAAGGAGCTTGTTGTCCGGGCTCGGGTTCTTAAGTAGAAAATGGTTCTTAAGAAGAGGCAAAAAAAATCTTGAACTCTCGGTTCTTATCTAGAAAAGTTCTTAAGTAGAGGCGTTCTTAGGTAGAGGCACCACTGTATCTCTCTTTCTCTCATCCTTCCATCTGTCCATCCATCTTAAGAAGAAATCTTGACCGATTGATTGCCACAGCTGCTGAGTTCACAAGGTCAGCTTTGATCTGTGCTTGGGAGAAGGGAAGGAGCTTGTTGTCCGGGCTCGGGTTCTTAAGTAGAAAATGGTTCTTAAGAAGAGGCAAAAAAAATCTTGAACTCTCGGTTCTTATCTAGAAAAGTTCTTAAGTAGAGGCGTTCTTAGGTAGAGGCACCACTGTATTCAATAAGAATATTTCATTCATTCAGATCTAGGATGTGTTCTTTGAATGTTCCCTTTATTTTTTTGAGCAGTATATTTACAGCAGGTATTAAAAACCTGGAATCGCAAGATTGTCATTTGATTTGTTTCTTTCCCACCTGGCTTCCCACAAGGAAAACCAACAGGGAAAGCTGGATTTGTTTAACGACTGCGCGATTCACTCGCTTAACAACTGTGGCAAAAAGAAGATAAGGTCACACACAATCCAACGAACCACTGTCTAATTTAGCAGTGGAAATTCTAACTCCAATAGTGGTCGCAAGTCGAGGACTTCCTACTGGCTTATAGTTTTCAAAACCCGGGAGGGGAAAAAACTTTTTTTTAAAGTTTAGTTTAGTTTAGTTTTATTGGATTTGTATGCCGCCCCTCTCCATAGACTCGGGGCGGCTAACAACAGTGGTAAAAACAACATGCGACAATCCAATACTAAAACAGCTAAAACCCCTTATTTTAAAACCAATCATACATACAAACATACCATACATAAATTGTAGAAGCCTAGGGGGAAAGAATATCTCAGTTCCTCCATGCCTGACGACAGAGGTGGGTTTTAAGAAGCTTACGAAAGGCAAGAAGGGTGGGGGCTATTCTAATCTCTGGGGGGAGTTGGTTCCAGAGGGCCAGGGCTGCCACAGAGAAGGCTCTTCCCCTGGGTCCCGCCAAACGACATTGTTTAGTTGACGGGACCGAGAGAAGACCCACTCTGTGGGACCTAATTGGTTGCTGGGATTCGTACGGCAGAAGGCGGTCCCGGAGATAACCTGGCCCGGTGCCATGAAGGGCTTTATAGGTCATAACCAACTCTTTGAATTGTGACCGGAAACTGATCGGCAACCAATGCAGACTGTGGAGTGTTGGTGTGACATGGGCATATTTAGGGAAGCCCACGATTGCTCTTGCAGCTGCATTCTGCACGATCTGAAGTTTCCGAACACTTTTCAAAGGTAGCCCCATGTAAAGGCTACCATTGCACCCAAAGAATTATGAATCTTTCTTACAATTACTTCTCTTCTCTTTATTTCTTATCTTGGATTGGAAGTGGAGCATTAAGAACTAAAAACAAATAATCAAAACACAACAAAATGCTCAGTGAAAGTAGATGATTTATTGGTGTGGATCAGCCCTGAAAGGCGCCACCACATTTTAGGAAAAAGGCCCCCTTACTCGTAAAAGTCTACAAACAAAGGCAACTACATTTTAAAGAATATTTCAGAGACTGCACAATTTTTTTAAAAAAACACACACACACGAATCCAGACAAGAGTGCAGACCGATGACAAAGTTATTGAAATCCCGATTCGCTAGACTTCCAGAAAACCAAACAAAAGAAAGTGTTGTGTTTTTTTTTTAAACAGACACACGATCGCTGCTTGCGCGTTCTGTCTGGTTAGAGATTTTGCAATCCCTGATGTACAGTATCTTATAAAACGGAAAGAAAGAAAGAAGGAATAATAATAATAAAAAATAAAGTTGAGGATGTCAACAATGGGCTAAAAGCAATCTGTCATTTTGTACCGGTCTGTTTCCTGCCTAAGCAGGGGGTTGGACTAGAAGACCTCTAAGGTCCCTTCCAACTTCGTTATTCTATAAATGTAAATTGCCCATTCTTTTATTTTTGGAATTTCTTTATGCCAAATCTTTTAATAAAATTGCAACTGGCAAATATCCAGCAGAGAAACAATATGGCGTAAATCACACCTAAATTGGCATCATTGGATCTTTCTATCCATCAAATGGATTTTTTTGCATTGCAGTATAAAACATCTTTAGGCTAAGGATTCTTCAAACTGCCTTGTTGGACTTTTTGCAGTGGAATGAAATTATTTTCCACGCCTGCTACTGTTTTTACAAAAAGTCTTTTTTCTTTTTAAAAAAAAAGTGTGGCCAAGAGAGCCAGCCAAATCTTGCCCTCGAACGATCGGTGAGTTTAATACATGTTTATGTTTCTCTAATGCTCAAATCGTCTCAGGAACGCTTGTGGGTAGCCTTGAGGCAAACTGGGTTTTCTTCGCTCTGAATTTGCTATTTTACGAGAAAAAAACACAGGTCGCGCTCCAGGCTTTTCAGTGAAAAGCAAACAAATGCAATTTTTTTCTAGCTTTTGCAAAAGGGAAAAACGTTGGCTCCTTAGAGCTGTGCCAAGCAGGCAAGAATCCAACATAAAAGAGACTTTTGGATTAAGTCATATTTAACCAAGGCTACCTTTGGAGTAAATCGTGCAGTGTATTTTCATGCAAGATCCAATTCTTGCCATCAATCCCGAATCCTTTAAACATTAACCCTGATTTTATTTTATTTTTTCCCCGGGCTAATGTTTAAAAGATTGCAAGCTTGTTGGATTTCCCAAAATCTCACCAGATCAAAATGATCTGGGAATCTGGAAGGATTGGGGCAATGTTGTGAGCCGCCCCGAGTCTTTGGAGAGGGGCGGCATACAAATCTAATGAATTATTATTAGATTATTATTATTATTAAGGATTCTGGATTTGGCAGGCCAAATCTACCACCTTTTGGCATGAAAATCCTGACATGTCACCCCTAAAGAGTGAAAGTTTGTCCTGCCTCCTGGTTCTTGGGGTGGAGATGTCTGGATGAAGGAGAAGAGGTGGTCCTCATTTCTTCTTCCTCCCCTCCCCCCATGGAGAAGTTGGTGATAAATTAACAGCTTGCCACACCATTTATAGAAGGCTTGGTGCTGATGGGAACTTGGGAGGGGTGATTTTCATGAGCGGCCAGATGCAGCCACAAAGAATTCTTTCAAGGGGTTCAAGGCCATCCTATGCCCACCCACCTGGGGGGAAGTGGAAGGAGGATTGACTACGCTCGCACAATCCGAGTGGGCAACGTAACAAGTTTGTGGGTTGGCGGGGGGGGACAAGGGACGTAAAATTTCAACCAAGTAGGAAATTCAGACTTAGGTTTCCCTGTGTGGTTGCCAGGGTGGCTCGCGAAATAAATTGGAACTTTGAAGCGTATTTTGACTCTGATTCTGATTTAGTTTGGATGTTACCTGGAACTTTGACACCTCCTCTCTCTCCCCCCATCTTCCCCCCCACTAATCAGGGTGTCCAGGGAGAAAGCATTTATGAAATTCCCTGATACTTCCCTAACATTTCCCTGTAACTTGCGATCTAGTTAAGGCGCGGTTGTAGAGGATGTCATACCAAATGGCTAAGCCATGGAGAAATATCGGTAGCTGAGGAAGCAAGTTGTTGCCACAGTTGTGCTCATTTTTGCTTGACTCTGCCAGACAGCGCGATCCAGTTTTATTTTTTAGACTTTTAAACATTTTAATAGAGTTTTGTTTTCCCCCTTGATTTATTCTGTTTTTTCCCTACATATTCCCTGATAATTCCCGAAACCGCCGATTTCCCTGATAATTCCCCGATTTCCATGTTTTCCAGGTGTGCTGGACACCCTGGTAATCCATTCCCCCCCTTCCGTCTCCGTCTCATATCAAAAGACCATCCCTGCTCGAAGAGCGCATCATCAGCACCGCGCTCTTATACTGCCGGCTACTCCCGTCCTTCCAACGAAGCCCGGTAGGATCCGAACAAGCCGAGGTGTAATTATGCGGCTCGCAGTAGATTTGCGACCGCGAGCCTTTGACGTTATCGACTTTGATGGGTTCGCAGCATGGGTTGGAATCGGGGTAGGCGCTGCCCCCTTTGGGGGGATAGTAAGGCTCGGAGATCTCCCCTTGTTCCGAATCGGAGGGTGACGGGATTTCGAGAGGCAGGACCACGCTGACGTCGCTGTCCGGAGGAGAGCTCATCTTGACCTGGACGATGGGAGGGGTGTACTTGCGGCCTTGAGAGTACTGGACGCCCTTCGTTGGGTAGCCCAGCAAGGAGTGGAGGCTACTGGCCCGACTGATGGCTTGGCTGCAGGGTCGGCTGTGGGGGGCTTCAGCATCCACACTGGAGCGGGAAGGAGCATCGTCAATGCAGGGAGAGGAAGGGGCAGAGAAAGGGGACGTACGATCAGTCGCGGGAGGGGGATCACCCCAGAAAACCCAGGAGGAGGAAGAAGTACCGCGCACCCCAGGGAGCGAAAGGCACACAATCCAGGGAAGGAAAAGAACATGGTCGTTCGAGGCCCGTGCTTCTCAATTATTTTCTGCTACGCCCCCCCCCCTTTGAAAAAAGTAATCATTTCACACCGCCCCCAAAAGATTGTTTGCAATACTCGGCAAACTCCAGCGGCTTATCAGCATGATTGAAAAAGCGACATATGCTTTTTCATCCTATTTTTTTAGCTTTTGGGGGACTTACGTTTGTCTCGTGAGCTCCGTCTCTCTCCTCCTTTCTTTTCATCCCTCTTCAATCTTTTCCCATGGTGTCTCTTACGGGTTTGTTATCTGCGCTTTATATCTCCTGCTCTGTGCTGCGTGCTATGGTTCGGTGCAAAAAAAACCCTACTCCATGCACCTTCCTCGGGGTCTCACATACAGGGGTGGATCGCCTTTACCGCTGCACGCACAACTTCGGTTCTCTTGTGTGTGTGTGTCACGTGCTATATGGGCGTGTTTTTGCTTCTGCACCGGAAGCAAAAATGCACTGAAATCTCGTAAAAGGATGTGCATGTGCGAGATATTGATTGATTGATTGATTGATTGATTGGATTTATATGCCACCCCTCTCCGGCTCTATTTTTTTTTTTGCCTACGCACATCTGCAGAAGCAAAAATTCGCCAAAATCTGTCCCTCTTGTGTGTGTATCCCCTTTTGAGATTTCGCTACTGCACCTCCGCGCGGAGCAAAAATAGGAAAAATTGAAGGAAAAAAGAGATGGCGTCGGCTATAACACTGGCACCGCACGCAAATGGCACAATCTGGCAGCCGCTACCAATGGCGCCGTTGCTCTACCATAACTATAGCAACACATTCCTGGCCACGCAACCCTCCGGCGTAACTCTGAATCCCCCCCAGGGAGGGCCCACCCCACTATTTGAGAAGCACAGGTCTAGGGAGAGAAGGAACACAATCAATCCAGGGAGTGGGGAAACCATGGTCAGTCTAAGGAGAGAGAGACAAACCCATGGTCAAGCCAAGGAGAAAAAAACAATCATGATCAATTGAGGAAGAAAAAGGACCACAATCAATATGGGGAAGAGAAAAGGAACATGGTCATTCCAAGGAGAGCCAAGCTACAGAAAAACGGGAGTAACGATCAGTGGAGAACGAGAAAGAGGAGAAGTTCGGGAAGAGCGGAAACGTGTGAGAACCGCCCCAAAACATGGTCATCTAGACTATCCTCACGTTCCAACCATAGAAACATAGAAGATTGACGGCAGAAAAAGACCTCATGGCCCATCTAGTCTGCCCTTATACTATTTCCTGTATTTTATCTTAGGATGGATCGATGTTTATCCCAGGCATGTTTAAAATTCAGTCCCTGTGGATTTACCAACCACGTCTGCTGGAAGTTTGTTCCAAGCATCTACTACTCTTTTGGTCAAATAATATTTTCTCACGTTGCTTCTGATCTTTCCCCCAACTCACCTCCGATTGTGGCCCCTTGTTCTTGGGTTCACTTTCCTATTAAAAACACTTCTCTCCTGAACGTTATTGAACACTTTAACATATTTAAATGTTTCGATCATGTCCCCCTTTTTCCTTCTGTCCTCCAGACTAGACAGATTGAGCTCATTAAGTCTTTCCTGATACGTTTTATGCTTAAGGCCTTCCACCATTGTTGTAGCCCGTCTTTGGACCCGTTCAATTTTATCCATATCTTTTTGTAGGTGAGGTCTCCAGAACTGGACACAGTATTATTCCAAATGGGGTCCCACCAGCACTCTATACAGCGGGATCACAATCTCCCTCTTCCTGCTTGTGATACCTCTAGCTATGCATTGTTCCTCTAGCTATGCTCTATTGCATACTTTGGACTCCCTGTCCCCATACCTCCATCCTCTAGCTGCCCCTTGGCCTTTAGACCCACTGATTCTTCTCTTGGAGATTCGTGTTGACACCTGCTACAGGGTTTACCTATGGATGGGTGAGAAACGTCTGTGGTTTTGGGGTGGGGCTGATGGGAGGGAAATCCCAGCTCAGCATTTGTTGGCTGCTAGCTACTTTGCATCTGCCAGAATAGGCCTTGTGCCCCACCTGCCTGGGACAGAGAAGTTGGGAATAATTTTTGGAACTAGCAATGAAGTAAAAAAACCTCTGCTGTTTCCTCTATTTGCAACAATGTGCAAAGCTTTTATAATAGTTATGGACTCAAGTAGGATCAGGGGGAGCCAGATTTATTTCCTTCTTTCCTTCCTTCCTTCCTTCCTTCCTTCCTTCCTTCCCTCCCCCCTCCCTCCCTCCTTTGTTTCTCTTCCTTCCTTCCCTCCCTCCCTCCTTTCTTTCTCTTCCTTCCTTCCTTCTTTCCTTCCTTCCTTTTTTCTTTCTTGCTTTCTTGCTTTTTTTCTCTTCCTTCCTTCCTTCCTTGCTTGCTTGCTTTCTCTTTCTTTCCCTTCCTTCCTTTCTTGCTTTCTTGCTTTCTTTCTCTTTCTTTCTTTCTTTCTCTTCCTTCCTTCCTTCTTTCCTTCCTTCCCTCTCTCCATCCTTCCCTCCCTCCCTCCCTTCCTCCATCCTTTCCTCCTTCTCCCCTCCAAACTTCCTTCCTTCTCCCCTCCAATCTTCCTCCCCCCCACCCTTGGTTCTTTCTTTCTTTCTTTCTTTCTTTCTTTCTTTCTTTCTTTCTTTCCTTCCCTCCCTCCCTCCCTCCCTTCCTTCCTCCCTTCCCCTCTTCCCTGCTCTCCCCACATCCTGTCCTCTCCTACCTCATACCTAGGACCAATTTTTATTTTCGCCCTTAAAAAAGAAGTCAGGATAATAAATCGAACTAACAAAGACAGCTCTGAGTCATAACAATATAAAAAACACCCTTTTGGATTCGGATTCCCGCCTAGCCAGTTTTCCAACCGTTCTTCACCTCATGCAGCCGTGAGTTCCACAGATCCTTAATCCTCACCTCCTTTCCTGCCTTCTGGGGCTGGAAGTGACATAACTTCTAAAGGCAGGTATGTTCCCATCGGGGGAAAGGTTGTTTCCCTGAGTCAAATTGTGCATTTGTGCAGTGATGTTGATAATATCTATCACTACGAGAAAGAAACAATTTAATTTCGCTAATGTTTCCCTTTGTGGAGCACTCGAAAGCTCGGGGGGAACCCTGAAACAGATTTAAAAATATACGTTCTGCTCTTCCCTGCCTGCAAGGCACATCAAGTTAATGGCTTTTATTATTCATCATCTGTTTATTCCCCCTTCTCCTAGTTAGACGTTTGGTACACGTGAATTCCTCATTCCTTTCGCGATAATCACCATCCTTGGTTTTTTTTTTAAATTAAAAGTCTCTCCAGATAATTAATATTATTCATTGCGGTTAATTTCTCCCTGGGATTTTATAATATTTCTCCCTTCCTTTATGGCTTTGGAAGTTGTCCTATAGCAGAAAAGTTGGCAGTGAAGTGCGAAAAACTGATGTTTTATCCAAGCTGGGAAATATACTAGACTGGATCTAAGTGGGTCCTTAAAAAGATCTCTGTTTGGGATCGTCTGAGTCAGTTCATTGGTTAAGCCAGACTGAGCTGTTTCTCTAGACTTTGTGACTTTGTTTAAGACCAGTGTGAGGCTGCAGCTCACAACTGGGGGTGACTAAGTCTTTTTTCAGCCCGGCCCCCCTCCCGACCGAGAGAGGACTACAACTCCCATGGACAAGGCACCCAGAAATTGAGCTCCAAAGTAGCACTTCCGAAAGGGGGAGGAAGGAAAGAGGGAAGAAGAAAGGAGGGAGGGAGGAATTGGGATGGAAGAAAAGAGGGAGGAAATTAGGGAGGGAAGGAAAGGAGGAAGGAAAACGAAGGAAGGAAGGAGGAAGGAAGGAATTGGGAATGAAGAAGAAATGAGAGAGGGAGAAAAGAAGGAAGGAAGGAAGAGAAGAAGGAAGGAAGATGGAGAGGGAGAGAAAGAGAAGGGAGGAATTGGGAAGGAAGAAAAGAGAGAGGAAATTAGGGAAGGAAGGAAAGGAGAAAGGAAGAAGGAAGGAATTGGGAATGAAGAAAAAATGTGAGGGAGGGAGGAAAGAATGGATAAAAGAAGAAGGAAGGAAGGAGAAAAAGAAGGAAGGAAGGGAAGGAGAGAAAGAGGAGGAATTGGGAAGGAAGGGAAAGGAAATGAGGGAGGGAGGGAAGAAGGAAGGAAGAGAAGGAAGTAAAAAGAAGGAAAGAGAAGAGGGAGGAAAGAAAGGAAGGAAGGAGAAGAAGAGAAGGAAGGAAGAGGGAGAGATGGGAAGGAAGGAAAGAGAAAAGGGAGGAAAGAAGGAGGGAAGGAAGGAGAAAAAGAGAAGGAAGGAAGAAGGAGAGATGGGAAGGAAAGAAGGAAAGGGAAAAGGGAGGAAAGAGGGAAGGAAGGAAGGAGAAAAAGAAGGAAGGAGAGATGGGAAGGAAGGAAGGAAAGAGAAAGAAAGAAAGAAAGAAAGAAAGAAAGAAAGAAAGAAAGAAAGAAAGAGATGCTGGACCCTTGGAAGAGAGCTTTCGGTCCAGTGTAGACTAGAAGGCTGGGATCTTTTTTGGGGGGCCCCCGTGGCCCCTTCCCCCCCTTCCCCGGGGCCGAGGGGCTCACCAGATGTCGCTGGCCTTGGTCTGGGAGTACTGCTGATGCTTCTCGGGGGTCTCGGAGCCGAAATTACAGCAGCAGTCCCAGCAATAGTCTTTCCCGCAGTAGCAGCTGGGGCACTGGTCCCCACAGCAACCCCCTCCTTTGCCCCAACAGCACCAGCAGCACCAGATCACGCCCCCGACGATGAGCGCTATGGCCAGCAGCGCGATGATGATGGAGCCCGCGATGATCCAGCCTCGGCTCCAACCTGCGGCAAAAGGGCAAAACAAGCACAATGTGGGCTTCTTGGGGGCCACACACACACACACACACAACCCCCCTGCGAGGTAGGAGTCTGCCACCGATGACCCTTCGCTGAAACCGGTGGTTCTCAACCTTTTTAATGCTGTGACTCCTTAATACGGTTCATTGTATTGTGGTGGCCCCCAACCATAAGTCGAGCACCAATTCTCCCAACAGAGCTTGAAGCTGATTGGCAGGAAGATCAGAGGGACGCGCCCTTTGTAAATGCCTGATTGGTCGGATTGTAAAAAATACGTCCCAAGGCGCCAGAATAGAAGCTTTAGTTCCGAACGCCGTGGGAAATTTGTCTTATCTTTTCCCGCGGTCTTAGGTGACCCCTGTGAAATGGTTGTTCGACACCCCCCAAAAGGGGTCCCGACCCCCAGGTTGAGAACCACTCGCTTAAGTGGTCGTTTGAAGTTGCAGTGGCCCATGGGGAAAAAAAGGGACTCGGTTTTTCACGCTTAGCGACCGTCGTAGGCATCCCTTGGGTTGCACGATCCAAATTCAGACGCTTGGCCGACGACTCATATTTATGACGGCTCGGGGGGGGGGTGTTTCCTGTGATCGCCTTTTTGCGACCTAGCAAAGGAAGCCCGATTCACTTAACAACCCTGTTCCTAACTTTTTGCCCCTGCATCGATTCGCTAAATGACTGCGGCCGGAAAGGTGGTAAATTGGGGCAACCCCCCCCACATCTCTGAACTGTCTCACTTAGTGACATAAATTTTAGGCTCAATTGCAGTTGTACATAGGAGGCGAAGCGATTTTGTGAGCCTCGTGACAAACCAGTTTCATTCTTCCGCTTCAAAACGTTGGCGGGACTTTATGGCTTATCGCTGGGGAATTCTGAGAGTGAAATTCGCGTCTCTTCCTAGTGACCGAGCTCGAGAAATAGAAACATAGAAACATAGAAGTCTGACGGCAGAAAAATACCTCATGGTCCATCTAGTCTGCCCTTATACTATTTTCTATATTTTATCATAGGGTGGATCTATGTTTATCCCAGGCAGGTTTAAATTCAGTTACTGTGGATTCTTCTTTCCTTCCTTCTTTCCCTTCCTTCTTTCCCTTCCTTCCTTCCTTCCTTCTCTTTCTTTCCTTCCTTCCTTCTTTCCTCCCTCCCTTCCTCATTCATAGAAACCTAGAAGATTGACGGCAGAAAAAGACCTCCTGGTCCATTTAGTCTGCCCTTATACTATTCCCTGTGTTTTATCTTAGGCTGGATCTATGTTTATCTCAGGCAGGTTTAAATTCAGTTACTGTGGATTCTTCCTTCCTTCTTTCCCTTCCTTCTTTCCCTTCCTTCCTTCTCTTTCTTTCCTTCCTTCCTTCTTTCCTCCCTCCCTCCCTTCCTCATTCATAGAAACCTAGAAGATTGACGGCAGAAAAAGACCTCACGGTCCATCTAGTCTGCCATTATACTATTTCCTATATTTCATCTTAGGATGGATCTATGTTTATCGCAGGCATGTTTAAATTCAGTTCCTGTGGATTTACCAACCACGTCTGCTGGAAGTTTGTTCCAAGCACCTACTCCTCTTTCAGTCAAATAATATTTTCTCACGTGGCTTCTGATCTTGCCCCCTAACTCACCTCAAATGGTGGCCCCTTGTTCTTCAGTTCACTTTCCTATTAAAAATAATTCCCTCCTGAACCTGATTTAACCCTTGAATATATTTTACAATCTTTTCCCCATGGTTGCTAAGCGAACCACTGCCGTTGTTAAACGAATCCTCCCGTTGTTACGCCAATCTGGCGAACATGTGAACCCAGGAGGCTGGAACCGTCATAAATGTGAGTCGGCTGCCCAGCGTTCCAAATTCTGATCACGTGACCACTGGAAGGCTGGAGGGGTGGGAATGCTGCAACGGTCGTATGTGTGAAAACTGATTCTTTCAGGGTCGTAACTTCCGACGGTCACTTAAGCGAGTGGTTTTAAATGGAGGAATGTTTGAGCTGGTTGTGTCTTCAACCTCCAGGGTCGAAAACACTTGAATTTGCCCGGTTTTCTGCCTCCCAACCTCTTCGCCTTACCTCCTCCGAACTGAATTTCCACTGAACAATAAGCCACGCCGACATTGTTGCCCACGCTGCATTGGTAGACCCCGACGTGGTCATCGCACAGATCGCGGATCTGGAGATCCCCTGGAGTAAGACCTGGAGGATGGACACAGCAGAGTTAGGAACCAAGGCTGCAGGAACCAAGAGGTTGGATCTGAATTTTAGTTTTAGTTTTAGTCTTAGTCTTAGTCTTAGTTTTAATAATTTTAATTTTAATAATTTTAGTTTTAATAATTTTAATTTTAATAATTTTAATTTTAATAATTTTAATTTTAATAATTTTAGTTTTAATAATTTTAGTTTTAGTTTTAGTTTTAGTTTTAGTTTTAGTTTTAATTTATTTTAATTTTAATTTTAATATTAATATTAATAATTTTAGTTTAATTTTAATTTTAATTTTAATTTTAATTTTAATTTTAATTTTAATTTTAATTTTAATTTTAATTTTAATTTTAATTTTAATTTTAATTTTAATTTTAATTTTAATTTTAATTTTAATTTTAATTTTAATTTTAATTTTAATTTTAATTTTTATTTTTATTTTTATTTTTATTTTTATTTTTATTTTTATTTTTATTTTTATTTTTATTTTTATTTTTATTTTAATAATTTTAGTTTTTATTTTAATAATTTTAGTTTTAGTTTTAATTTTTTTCAACTTCTATGCCACCCAATTCCAATGAGACTCAGGACGGCTTACAACAATAATAATTTTTTTTTCAAGCAATTTTTTTCCCAATCTTGACATTAAAGCACAGATTCTGAGCATGTACCGATAGATTTCCATCCATGCGCAGAGTGTTTGTGCTGGCTGGAGGGTTCTGGGAGTTGAAGTCCACCTATCTTAAATCAAGCTGGCTGGGGGATTCTGGGAGTGGAAGCCCACCCATCTTAAAGCATGTTGGTTAGGGGATTCTGGGAATTGAAGTCCACCCATCTTAAAGCATACTGGCTGGGGAATTCTGGGAGTTGAAGTCCACCCATTTTAAATCAAGCTGGCTGGAGGATTCTGGGAACTGGAGTCCACCTTTCTTAAAACATGCTGGGTGGGGGACTCTAGGAGTTGAAACCCACCTACCTCGAAGCTGCCAAGATTGAGAAACACTGCCCTAGAGCCATCTCTGCCATCTTTTTTTCTAATGTGGTGACAAAAGCTGCATGCCACTAGATAGAAAAACCTTAGTAAGAGCACAGCTGGATGCAGTATTCCACCTGTGCTCTTATTAAGGTTTTTCCCTCTCTACTGGCAGGGAGTTCCATAAGCTGGATGCCTACTTTATTTCTCCTTCTTTTTCCCAACCACCCCAAGGCGCAGCTGCAAGAAGGCCGATACTCACTTGCTGAGGGCATCCAATCATGGTAATTGTCGCCGGACATGGTCCAGTGGTAGCTGAGCGGTGGGGATCCTGAAGCAGCGGCACAACGGAGGGTAACGTCTTCCCCGTATTCGATCACGCCAATGATCCAGCAGCGAGGAAGGGCTGGTTTTTCTGGGTAGGTCAGCAGAGAAAACAAATTACTTTTCCCCCCTAACTTTTTCCTATTTTTTTTCTATTTTTTTCCTATTTTTTTTCTATGTTTTCTATTTTTTTTCTATTTTTTTCTAATTTCCCCCTCTAATTTGATCCCTTTGTAAATATGGCGGCCACCCCTCTACACAAGGCCTTTTTGCCTCTGCAAATCCCCAAGATTCTTTTCCAATCTGAAATTTTTATTTTCTCCAACATAGAATAAAAACGATGCATAGTTTCAAAGACAACATCAATGCTTTATCATCAAACATATACAGATTTTTTTTCTTTTTTTCTTTTCCTCCTAGTCATTCAATGGAGGCCCCTGTGTCTCTTTCTTCCTTTAAAGGACTCTACAAACTTATAGTATCTTATAAATTCTTAGACCTCTTAAAATATCCCTTTTCTCCATCCAATATTAAAGCATTACTATAAAAACTGTATCTTAATCACTGCTCATTAATTTCACTTCTTAATTTAACCTTAAATATCTATTAAACTGATTATTCCAATAACTAAATTATTTTATAATGCATAATCACTGAATAATAATAATAATAATAATAATAATAATAATAATAATAATAATAATAATTTATTAGATTTGTATGCTGCCCCTCTCCGAAGACTCGGAGATAGATTATATATAAAATAAATTCTGTATTACAACTAAAAATTTGTATTACAATTAAAGATCTAGAAAAGAGTTATATACACTGCTCAAAAAAATAAAGAGAACACTCAAAGAACCCATCCTAGATCTGAATGAATGGAATATTCTCATTGAATACTTTGTTCTGTACAAAGTTGAATGTGCTGACAACAAAATGAAATTGATTGTCACTCAGTGTTGCTTCCTAAGTGGACAGTTTGATTTCACAGAAGTTTGATTTACTTGGAGTTATATTGTGTTATTTAAAGTGTTCCCTTTATTTATTTATTTTGAGCAGTGTATGTTTTATATATGCTTTAGCTAATTTTAAAAGAAAATTTTGTGTTATATCATTACATTGCTTATCTACTCCTTGGGGGTTATAATACAGTGGTCCCTCTACTTAAGAACTTAATTCGTTCCGTGTCCAGGTTCTTAAGTAGACAAGTTTGTAAGTAGAAGCAATTTTTCCCATAAGAATCAAAGTAAAAGCAAATAATGTGTGCAAATCCATTAGGAAAGAAATAAAAGCTTGGAATTTGGGTGGGAGGAGGAGGAGGAAGAGGAGGAGGACAGTCGCTGCTGAAGGAAGAAGGCTAAGTGAGGGGAGTCAAAAAAATCCAAAACTTTAAGGCTTAAAAAAAAAAAAAAAGGGACTCTGAGATGGCGAGGAGGGGCATGTGCCTCCCATACACCCGGCGCGAGGCTGCCTCCCATACACTGCGCCAGAGAGAGAAACCCAGGGGGAATGGCAGGAAACTGGCCGGGCCTTTGTGCTGCTCTCAAATTTCCTGGGAAATTTTTCTAGGCTTGGGTTCTTAAGTAGAAAATGGTTCTTAAGAGGAGGCAAAAAAATCTTATCTAGAATAGTTCTTAAAGTAGAAGCATTCCCAGGTAGAGGTACCACTGTATTTAAAACTCTTTTTTTTGTAAAAAATAAATTGATGGATGTCGATAAACATTGGCTGCCAAACAGCCCGGGTTTTTTTGCAGTGGAAAACCGAGGTTTGTTTATTTGTTCATCCATCCATCCATCCATCCATCCATCCATCCATCCATCCATCCATCCATCTATCCATCCATTCAATCTGTATATCCCCAAACTCCTTAGGGACTCTTGGAAGTTCCACTTCTGATGACCAGATTTTCCACTGTTAAACAAAGCAGCTGTTAAGCGAGGAGCGACCGATTTTAGATAACCTACGCAATCCACTTAGTGACCGTTTTGAAAAAGCCATAAAATTGGGTGTGATTTATCTGGGCGACTGAAATTCCTTTGCCATCAAGGTTTCATTCTTTCGTGGCTTTTGTGAGGTTCCTGATTGTGGTCACGGGGAGGGGGGGGGGAAGATGGACACTTTGTGTGCTTTTGCCTTGTGGGTGAGTCAGCGGTGTGGCTTTTGTGTTATTGTTGTGCAAAGGGTGAGCTCTTTGTGGCTATGTGAGGTTCCTGCTTGTGGTCGCAGGGGCCCTGAGTCTCCGGAGAAAGGCAGCCTAGAAATCGAAATAATAAAATTTGTGTCCTAATTTGCATTGTGAGTGAGTCAGCGGTGTGGCTTTTGTGTTACTGTTGTGCAAAGTGTGAGTTCTTTGTGGCTATGCGAGGTTCCTGCTTGTGGTCGCAGGGGCCCTGAGTCTCTGCAGAAACGCAGCCTAGAAACCAAAATAATAAAATTTGTGTCCTTTTTTGCATTGTGGGTGAGTCAGCGGTGTGGCTTTTGTGTTATTGTTGTGCAAAGTGTGGGGTTTTTGAGCCCACAAGGTCACACGACCGTGACTGCCAAACCACGCCCACCCAGTCACATGACCACCCACAGAACCCGTAGGGAAATTTTTTGTAGGTTTCAACACTGTCACAAAGCACTTTGTGTGGGTGTTGTTGGTGCAATGAGTTCAGGCAGAATGCCAGTGTGAAAAGACGCATTACTTATGATTCCACAAAGCCTGCTCTCCCCTCGCCCCTTCCACGGTGTTGCAAATGCAGGGACACTCATTAAATTACCCTCCTTTATTAAATGGGGATTAGACGAAACGTTAATTAATATTAATTCTCCCTGGTTTGGAAAGTGAGCCAGATGCCTTCACTGCAGTGGGAGATGCACAAGCCGAGTTTTACTGAGTCTTAAATAACAGCAGCCACAACAATAACAACAACAGAGTTGGAAGGGACCTTGGAGGTCTTCTAGTCCAACTCCCTGCCTAGGCAGGCGACCCTACACCACTGCAGACAGATGGTTATCCAACATCTTCTTCAAACTTCCACTGTTGGGGCATTCACAACTTCTGGAGGCAAGCTGTTCCACTGGTTAATTGTTTTAACTTTCAGGAAATTTCTCCTTAGTTCTAAGTTGCTTCTCTCCTTGTTTAGTTTCCACCCATTGTTTCTTGTTCTACCCTCAGCTGCTTTGGAGAATAGGTTGACTCCTTCTTCTTTGGGGCAACCCCTGAGATATTGGAAGGCTGCTATCCTGTCTCCCCTGGTCCTTCTTTTCATTCAACTAGCCGTGCCCAGTTCTTCATTATGTTTTAGTCTCCAGTCCCCTAATCCTCTTTGTCGCTCTTCTCTGCACTTTTTCCTAGAGTCCCAACATCATCATCATCATCATCATCATCATCATCATCATCATCATCATTATTATTATTATTTAGATTTGTATGCCACCCCTCTCCGTAGACTCGGGGCAGCTCATAACAATAACAAAGACAATGTAAGAACAAATCTAATAAATTTAAAAAACACTAAAAACCCCAACCCGCCCCGAGTCTGCGGAGAGGGGCGGCATACAAATCTAAATAATAAATAAATAAAATAAACATCCTTTTTGCATCGTGGTGACCAAAACTGACTGCAAATTCTTTGTCAAGTGGACCAATCTTCAGAATCTTCCCCATTCGACCACCTTCAATGTCAATCGAAACTTTGCACATCTATTCCGTATGGTATAAAACTGAGACGTGCAAAATTTTAGGTCTGAAATTTCGCACGCCTCAGTTTTATACCATAAGGAATACATGTGCAAAGTTTCATTGAAATCGAAGGTGGTCGAATGAGGACGCCTGGTCCACTTGATAGAGAATGACCCCCCCCTAGAATTAAGGAGAAACTTCCTATCAGTGAGGACAATTAACCAGGGGAACTGCTTGCCACCAGAAATCGTGGGCGCTCCATCACTAGAGGGTTATTTTTTTTAAGAAGGGCCCTAGACAGACAGTTTGTTTGTTTATCTGTTTATCTATTTATCTATTTATCTATTTATCTATTTATCTATATTTATCTATTTATCTATTTATCTATTTATCGATTGATCGATTGATTGATTTGATTTGATTTGATTTGTATGCCGCCCCTCTCCGTAGACACGTAGTGGCTCACAACATACAATAGAACAATTCACAACAAATCTAATAAATTTAAAAAACATTTTTAAAAACCCATTATTAAACCAGACATACACACAGACATACCATACATAAATTGTATAGGCCCGGGGGAGGGTGGGAATGCCTCAATTTCCCCATGCCTGACGGCAGAGGTGAGTTTTAAGGAGTTTATGGAAGGCATGGAGGGTGGGGGCAGTTCTAATCTCCGGGGGGAGCTGGTTCCAGAGAGTCGGGGCCACCACAGAGAAGGCTCTTCCCCTGGGACCCGCCAGACGACATTGTTTCGTCGACGGGACCTGGAGAAGGCCAAATCTGTGGGACCTAATCGGTCGCTGGGATTCACTGCGGCAGAAGGCGGTCCTGGAGATATTCCGGTCCGATGCCATGAAGGGCTTTACAGGTCATAACCAACACTTTGAATTGTGACTGGAAATTGATCGGCAACCAATGCAGACTGCTGAGTGTTGGTATAACATGGGCGTACCTAGGGAAGCCCATGACTGCTCTCGCAGCTGCATTCTGCACGATCTGAAGTTTCCAAACACTTTTTAAAGGTAGCCCCATGTAGAGAGCATTACAGTAGTCGAACCTTGAGGTGATGAGGGCATGAGTGACTGTGAGCAGTGACTCCTGGTCCAGATAGGGCCGCAACTGGTGCACCAGGCGAACCTGGGCAAACGCCCCCCTCGCCACAGCTGAAAGATGGTTCTCTAATGTGAGCTGTGGATCGAGGAGGATGCCCAAGTTGCGGACCCTCTCTGAGGGGGGTCAATGATTCCCCCCAGGGTGATGGACGGACAGATGGAATTGTCCTTGGGAGGCAGAACCCACAGCCACTCCGTCTTGTCTGGGTTGAGTTTGAGTCTGTTGACACCCATCCAGGCCCCAACAGCCTCCAGGCACCGGCACATCACTTCCACTGTTGTCTGAGATGCTATACATTCTCCTGCTTGAGTAGCGGGTTGGACTAGAAGACCTTGCAGGTCTCTTCCCACTCTGTTTTCTTTTTTCTATTCTTACCTTGAACTGTGATGGTGACTTTGCGTGTCGCTTCCGTGGTCTTCTTCACCGTACATTC